>NC_053391.1:362175716-362475716 GCF_905171765.1 Bufo bufo | reverse complement strand
TTGAAAGAGGAAACTGAGCATGTGCAGCCATCTCAGTGAGCAGGACAAAGAAATAAGAAAAAGAACAAACAGCAGGTGGTGCTATACAGATGCATTTTATTGAATAACTCAGTGGGTATGCAATAACAAAAGTATTCAGATCCAGGTGCTGGTTTGAAAACTGTAGAATATATTTTGTGGGATAACCCCTTTAAGTACACACACATAACAAACCACAACATTAAACTCAATAAAATGACATTACATTAATAAACCCTTTGCAGTAGTCACTCTGGGGTAATGCCCTCATTGGCATGTATACAGTAATAATGCCCATTTTTTGTGTTCCCATACAATAGTAATGGTCCCTATACAGTAGCGATGCCCCTAAAACTCACCTAACCCCATTCACAAGACAAGTGGCTAGACAAGCTGTCCATTGCCTCATCCTACTGTCCTCAGCCCGCAGCCGGCGATTCTATGAAGTGACGTCATTGGGCAGGCTTATGTCCTCTACATGAACCTGACCTCTGGCAGGCTACAGGCCTAAAGCAGCATGTTGCTTAAAAGAGCAGATGGAAGAGCAGGGATCCAAAGGCTGTCTGCTCCACCATAGTTTTCAGCTGGAACTGCATTCTAAGGATACACATCCAGTTGAAAGAAACACTTGCTTTGGGATTTGGGTTTATTAAAGAATCTGCAACTGAAGTGTTTTTAGTTGAGGGGATGTCCCTGCAAATTCGGACTCTGGCAGCACTGATTGGACAGTGTCAGACTATGCAGGGACACACCCCAACTGGTAACGCCCATTTTTTGATTCATTAATAAACTTCTAGGAGCAATGACTGAGGAATGGAACAACATAGAGTTATGAGCAGGATGCTCCAGAATTGTTATTGCACAATAAACAGACATGTCAGGAAAGGTCGTCTTCAAGAAATGAATCAGTACAGAATGTTGGACATATTTAGAATAAGGGTAGAAATTCAGTTTAGGGCTCATTCGGACGACCGTATAATAATTGTGTCCGCATCCGTTCCACAATTTTGCGAGACAGATGCGGACCCATTTATTTCAATGGGGCCACGATGTGCTGTCCGCATCTATACCTCTGTTCAAAGATAGAATATGTCCTATTCTTGTCCGCAATTGCAGACAAGAATAGACATTTCTATCATAGGGCTGCCATTCCGTTCCACAAAAGCGGATACACAATTTGTGGACCAAAGAAATGCATACGGTCGTCTGAATGAACCTTTAAAGAGAATATACAGAACTTTTTTGACACATATGTCGAAGCATTCTGAATACAATAAACCCAGGAAAGAGCATTTCTACATAAAATAACTCAAATAAGTATAAGTTTGAATGACCTATACTTATTTGAGTTATTTTATGTAGAAGTGGCACCTGGGAAAAATATTGTGATGGGGGACTCTTTCAAATTAATTACGCCTACAAACGATATATCAGTCCAAAATAATAACAATAAAAAGAAACTATACATTTCATGCGGCTTCTGGCTATTGGACAGTGTGTATTCATACCATTTCTGTGTATTTTTATTATGTACTGTTATGGTCTTATTATTTTTTGGTATATGGAATTAGTTGTATTTATTGTTATTATTTTACATAAAAAGGGGGAAAAAAGAAGAGAGGAGGCAGCGCCTCGTGTATAGAACCTTACAGCACTAGGTATAAGAAAAAGCACTGATTATGCTTACCGAATGGGGTTGTGAAAGGTCACAACGCCTCCGAATCGCTTTTCTGGATGATTACCCGTCCAGTTCACGGGAGAAGAGAAAACTGCGTCTGCTGCCCCTGGTCTGTATCCCTTGCCGTAATAACGGTTATCAGGATTGGAAACGTACAGGAAAGTGGAAAAAATTCAGACCATTCTTGGTGGCGCTGATGCAGGAAAAAAGCTCATTACTCTAAAGGTACCATTAAAGGTAATCTTTTATTAAAGAAGGTCTACGCGTTTCGGGGGCAGAACATCCCCCTTCTTCAGGACAATAAAAATTATTAAACGCGTAGACCTTCTTTAATAAAAGATTACCTTTAATGGTACCTTTAGAGTAATGAGCTTTTTTCCTGCATCAGCGCCACCAAGAATGGTCTGAATTTTTCCACTTTCTTGTTATTATTTTAGACATCTACCGTATATCGTTTGTATAGGCATAATGGATTTGTATCAGATATATGGTGATTGAGTATTATGGAGGCATTTTTATGGTTGGTTCTCTTTTAAATTAATTCTCCTAGAGGATAGTCTTTAATGGCAACCACTTCTACTGTATAGGTATATGGTTATGACCAGCTTTTTATACCTAAGATACACGTAACTGCATAACTAGGCCAATTTGCCTTTCAGGAATCTGGAAACAGTTGGTGACAATCCTTATGTTGGAGGATGTGGTGGGGGGTGGTAGAAAGTAGGATGGCGTTTCTCAGACTTCCTGAGAGAGCTCTACATATAGAAATCTGAAAGCGTGGCAAATGGGGCTCTGGGACAGAGTTAGCATCGTTCATGAGCCTGGCACCAGCCATGTTGAGTATACAGTATATTTGTCGCACATAGTCAATTTTTACTTTTGGCTGAAGGGTGGGCTTTAACTCTGCTGAGTCAATTTGATACAAGAGGACAATATGGACTTCATATATATGATATATTCATCATGCTCTGTAAACTCTTTATTTGTGTATTTGTGCTAATCCCCAGTGTAACATGGCCATATGGAACTTAGTATTTAGATATTCTAATATAGCTGACATAAAAAGTGTGATTAACTCTGTATTATAGTCTGCTTTAAAATCCACTCCCTGCGGGCTGATCTAAAGAATTGCAGATGCAGGAGAGAAAGTGTGTTGACTTACAAGCAACAATGCCTATAGGATGTGGGATAAGTGTATGCTTTGAAGCACATTTATTAAAAACTGTTGTAGATAGCTTTCTTTTGTAGTTTTAGAATTTAAAGGGGTTGTCCCATCTGGTACATTTATGGCATATCGCTAGGTGTAGGTTCCACCTCTGGGACTTGCTCCTATCTCCAGAACAGATCACTAAAGTGAACAGAGAGCACAACGTGCATGCACAGCATCCTCACCATTCACTGCTGCGGAAGTTCTGAATATAGCCAAACGAGTGTGCCCAGTTATTTGAAGAAGTTCCACAGCAGCGAAGGGAGAGCAAGCCATGCAAGGAAAGCCACCACTGCATTCATAATTGGACTTCCAAAAATACCTCTCTCAGCTGTTTTCAGAAGTTTATGGAGGGTGGCTGTACCTGCGTTATTTATCTCCCTTCACTTCGGGGCCTTATTCTGGAGATAGGAGTGGGTCCTAGAGGAGACTTGCACCTATTTTAAATTCATGGCCTATTCTGGTGATATGCCATCAACGTCCCAGATGGGAATACCCCTTAATTGACAGCACAAGTGCACCAAATGGACATTGATTTGGCCATTCAGAACTTTCACCTTTTTGTTGTTTGACCACTCCTTCAGCCTTGTGTTTGGGATCATTGTAATGCTGAAAGGGGAACTTTCTCCCAAGCCCTAGCATTTTAGTAGACTGAAGTAGATTGTCTACATGATCTCCATGTATTTTGCACTATCCACCCATCTTTCAGTATTACCAACATTTCTAGGTTTTCATGGTTTTTGATAGTATTCTGTCTGGTACTAGGCCATGTTTAGGTAAATGCACCTTGATTTATCTAAAACTCAGATTTCTACTACACATATTTCTTTAACCATATTAGCACATTTGTAATTCAATAGACCTAATTCTTGTATGGCTAGATTTTATTTTAAAATCTGCAGTGTTTTCATTATTCCATGTGTTTTTTTTCTCTCCTATGAGTGTGAATTAGGTATAATATACCTCATCCATAGTTCTCAGAATGTCAATGTATTCTGTCAAGATTTAGTTATAGAATATGGGCCTAAATCCTGACAGAATCCTTGAAGTTAGGTTTGCACCCCACAGCAATTTTTTTACTTTGCCAGAAAGGCTCCATTTTTTGTCTAAATGCACCATAAAACAGTATTCCATTAAATGAATTACTTTAATAATGACAGACATGTTTTGAGGTGTTTTGTCTACCATAATGGCGTCTTACTAGACCTAGCCATCCTACTGTACATCCAGACCAATCGTATGCATAGCTCTTGATATAGTTCACTAGTACATCTTTACTGCAGTCTCAGCCACTTAAGAGGGTTCTAAAAGATTTGCTAAAAGTTTGCATGGAGCAGAGAACTTTGTAAAACTAAAGAAAATCCTTACTCATGCCATTGCTCTGTTTTCCGCCACTCCAATTTCCTACGGCCTGCAGCTGCCATGTGCCATTCATCATTCTTGTGACCACTGCAACCAGCCACTGGCCTCACTAGTCACATACCATTCATCCTCACGTGATTGGCTTCAGCTGACATATGAATGAGAAACAATCACCACAGGCCCAGCGGAGATCAGCAATGGGGACTGGAGAGCACTGTGGGACCAACAAGACATTTTAATGATGACTAAAGTTTTTTGCTACCTGACAAATATTAGCAGATCTCACATAACCTCTTTTCAGGGGTTATCTAGGCCCCATATTTTTATTTATTTCTTTTTGTTACCAAAGGTTTAAAATGCTATAAAATAATAACCTGAGTAATACTTTATCACATGCAACACATTTATGGGTCCCACACCAATCTCTGGATCCTGGCCTCCAGTGATGACATTTTGACATGAACATATAGCCACTGCAGCCAATCACTGTCTTCTATTGTGATCTAATTAATGCCCACCAAAATACAGAGACTGGCAGGGGTCCAAAGGAATGGGAGCAGAGGAGGTTTGGTAAGGTGGGTATTACTCAGTTTATTTTAAACTTTTACTAAAAAATTATGTAACATCCTGAAGTATGTCACTAAAACTTCTTTTACCCTGCTTCATAATGTTAGGTGTACATGTGTATTTCCATCTGGTGCGATATTACTGTGCATTGCCATGATATGTATTTCTATGCCTGTTTTATATATTGGCTGTAATTCTCAATGTACACCAGCAGGTGGCAGCAATATGTAGCAGATATGTAGCAGTATGTAGTATCTAGACTGGAATAGTTCATTCCAGGCTAGCTCCCACTTTCTGAGGAGGCGTGGAATGTTCCCACATCCTACTTCAGGGGGAGGAAGGAAAGTTCTAGGAGAGTAACCAGCCCCCCTGCTGGGGAAGGCTGTGTTAGTAGGAGCTCCCAGAAACAGGGATCCCAACCTACGATCCAAGCCTCGGCTGAGGCCCAAGATCACCCTTCCCAGCCTGAGTCACCTAACTCAGCTGGTGGACAAAGAAAGCAGCCATCTACAGCACTATAGATCTCCAGGAAGACAACAACATACCCTGCGAGCAGTCCTGTAAGTACAGATCCAAAGACAAAGAGAAGCTAGGTGCCTCCTCAGCTAGTCAGGCCCAAACCAAGCAGACTAAAGACAGAGCAGAAGATAGATACCTGCCAGATTCTACTAGGCGTATGTACAAGAAGCAGAATAGATATAAATTCCTGCCACATATTGCCACTACCTGCTGGGACCCAAGACTATTGCTGTAATTGTATGGATCAAAGCTGCACTAAGTAAAGACAAGTTGGGTCCCATTACCTGTTTGAATCTCAGTTATTCCTCAATTAATCCTACTGACCATACTCAATTTATTGCATGTGAGCCAGGATACAGGAGTCCAGCCGTACCAAGGTAGGAGACACCGTTGACACCATACCTACTACACAGAGACATTATCCCCCTCTGGCATTCCTCACCTGGTACGTGAGCTATAACATCTTAAAGGGCCCTGCTACAGTACCTGCGCAAGCTGCAATTGGCATCACGAACTATTACACATATAAACTGACCCACTGCATAGCATCCCCACTGACCCAGTGTCCTGCTCATTGCATTTAAATCTGCATAACCCATTAAACTCTGTAGCTCTGTCATAGAGTTTATTACTCTCTCTGTGACTTCTTTTGTTTTGCTCTAATCCTTAGTTTTAAGGGATTGATTTGCCAAAGCAGTGCCTACTTGACATGACACAGTTTTCATTTTCTCTAAGTTAATCCAATAATGGAAAATGCAAATCGCACACTACATCCAGCACTCTGCCTTCCATGCTGGATGAGACATTGGTTTATATTTTGGCCAAAGCATAGTAAGCCACTCACCGCGTCAAGGTCGTCTCATGAGTGGTCCCTAACTCTTGTTCCTACCTGTTCATGGGCCATGACAGCCACATAAAATCCAGGGAATGCAGGTCAGCATGCAAGCCAAGTACACTTTGCTTGTAACCCCGTCCGGTGCCATTACAGCTTTCATCGGATCCAGGGATGCAAGTACCAACATGCATGCTGAACCCACCATATACTTCTCCTGGAGCCAGATGGCTAATGGTAGGTTCTATACAAGCAGACTCAGTTTTATACTGACTTTAAAACCAGCCTCAAGGACAGATTAACTGGTCAGGTGTGCAATGACTCCAAGGAGATCGCCACGCCTCCAATATATGCTACAAAGAAAAAAATAAGGGGTTGGGTCAGCACAACCTGCCTGTAGGTGCAGATCACTATGGCGAAATACATATATAAACGGAAAATGCAAATGTGATCGCACACTACATCCAGCACTCTGCCCTCCATGCTGGATGAGACATTGGTTTATATTTTGGCCAAAGCATAGTAAGCCACTCACCGCGTCAAGGTCGTCTCATGAGTGGTCCCTAACTCTTGTTCCTACCTGTTCATGGGCCATGACAGCCACATAAAATCCAGGGAATGCAGGTCAGCATGCAAGCCAAGTACACTTTGCTTGTAACCCCGTCCGGTGCCATTACAGCTTTCATCGGATCCAGGGATGCAAGTACCAACATGCATGCTGAACCCACCATATACTTCTCCTGGAGCCAGATGGCTAATGGTAGGTTCTATACAAGCAGACTCAGTTTTATACTGACTTTAAAACCAGCCTCAAGGACAGATTAACTGGTCAGGTGTGCAATGACTCCAAGGAGATCGCCACGCCTCCAATATATGCTACAAAGAAAAAAATAAGGGGTTGGGTCAGCACAACCTGCCTGTAGGTGCAGATCACTATGGCGAAATACATATATAAACGGAAAATGCAAATGTGATCGCACACTACATCCAGCACTCTGCCCTCCATGCTGGATGAGACATTGGTTTATATTTTGGCCAAAGCATAGTAAGCCACTCACCGCGTCAAGGTCGTCTCATGAGTGGTCCCTAACTCTTGTTCCTACCTGTTCATGGGCCATGACAGCCACATAAAATCCAGGGAATGCAGGTCAGCATGCAAGCCAAGTACACTTTGCTTGTAACCCCGTCCGGTGCCATTACAGCTTTCATCGGATCCAGGGATGCAAGTACCAACATGCATGCTGAACCCACCATATACTTCTCCTGGAGCCAGATGGCTAATGGTAGGTTCTATACAAGCAGACTCAGTTTTATACTGACTTTAAAACCAGCCTCAAGGACAGATTAACTGGTCAGGTGTGCAATGACTCCAAGGAGATCGCCACGCCTCCAATATATGCTACAAAGAAAAAAATAAGGGGTTGGGTCAGCACAACCTGCCTGTAGGTGCAGATCACTATGGTGAAATACATATATAAACGGAAAATGCAAATGTGATCGCACACTACATCCAGCACTCTGCCCTCCATGCTGGATGAGACATTGGTTTATATTTTGGCCAAAGCATAGTAAGCCACTCACCGCGTCAAGGTCGTCTCATGAGTGGTCCCTAACTCTTGTTCCTACCTGTTCATGGGCCATGACAGCCACATAAAATCCAGGGAATGCAGGTCAGCATGCAAGCCAAGTACACTTTGCTTGTAACCCCGTCCGGTGCCATTACAGCTTTCATCGGATCCAGGGATGCAAGTACCAACATGCATGCTGAACCCACCACATACTTCTCCTGGAGCCAGATGGCTAATGGTAGGTTCTATACAAGCAGACTCAGTTGATAGCCACTGAGGAAGAGGATTAACCCTCGAAACGCGTCTGGCCTGATTTGGAGAGGACCAACTACCCATCTAAACCTAAAAGAAAAGAAAACCTAAAGAAAGTGTTTTTGTGTAAGTCGCTCCTTATACGGACCGACATATACACTTATCTATAATCAGGAAGCGGTGCTTGAACATACCGCGAGGTAATACGTGAGTTGCCGGGAGAATGACACGCAAACCAGACGAGGTTTGATGACGTCAGAGGAAGGCCACGAGACAAACTAACAACGCCGAAGATCCCGTGAACAACCATTGGACTCTAATCATATTTCAGCGGTGATATACAGCGAGTCGCACCGAAGCTGACCACCTAAAGTAGCGAACACCACGCAGGGGAAGGTAAGAGGGTGAGCATCAGGGGGACGCCCCAGACGCAATCCCTATATACTAATACCTAACCCCATTACTAACACCTAACCTACTGATTGCCTCCATTGGAAAAATACTGACGGTTATTGGGAGACTCAAATGTTTATCCCAAGCTCTTGATTCTTTATATCTGCCCGGATACCTATTACTGCACAAGGATTTTATCACATTGAATATTTTTATTTTTATTTTTATTTTTATTTTTTGACACCATATTTTACCTTGACTTTTGACTGTATATATATACTTCTGAAACACTATTTTTTCACTTGGAATCATTTGAATAGGTTGCCAGATCATGGACACTTTTTGATATATATATTTTTGATATATATATTTTTGATACTTATATTTTTGATACTTATATGCATCTCTTGATACTTATTTGATACACATGTTACAAATGTATTAGGTATACCAAAGTTAGGACATCTATTCCGGATATTAAGAAATAAGAGATAAGATATATCTACTGGACATATTTAACAGATATATTCACCAATGTATAGGAATTTATAATCATGTTTTAATGTTATATGTGTTATAATCAATTTTAAATATTTGAATAGATAAACTATTGATATTATACCAGGTGGTGAGTGCTTATTTTATTTATTTAATTTCAATTATCTGCTATTGGGTGGATAGGTGAACCACCCATAAAATATAGCACCATTATCGTACATCAGATAAGGGTGAGCCACGATATACATTTTTTCAGTTATTACTTTAGTTGCCCTCCTCTGAACCCTCTCCAGCTCTGCTATGTCTGCCTTGTTCACAGGAGCCCAGAACTGTACACAGTACTCTATGTGTGGTCTGACTAGTGATTTGTAAAGTGTTAGGACTATCGGGAATATTTATCGAACTGGTGAAAAGTAGAACTGGCCTAGTTGCCCATAGCAACCAATCAGATTCCACCTTTTATTTTCCAAAGGAGCTGTGAAAAAGGAAAGGTCGAATCTGCTAAGCCAGTTCGACTTTACACCAGTTTGATAAATCTTCCCCTATGTTCTCATCAGGGGCATCTATGCCTCTTTTGCAACCCATTATCTTATTGGCCTTGGCAGCAGCTGCCTGACACTGGTTTCTACAGCTTAGTTTGCTGTTCACTATAATTCCTAAGTCCTTTTCCATGTCAGTGTTACCCAGTGTTTTACCATTTAGTATATACGGGTGACTTGCATTATTCCTTCCCATGTCCATAACCTTACATTTGTCAATGTTAAACTTCATCTGCCACTTATCTGCCCAAGCCTCCAATCTATCCAGATCCATCTGTAGCAGTATACTGTCCTCTTCCATGTCAATTACTTTACACAGTTTAGTGTAATATATTTTACTATGCAAGCCTTCTACAAGATCATTAATAAATATATTGAAGAGAATAGGGCCCAATACTGACCCCTGAGGTACTCCACTAGTGACAGTGACCCAATCTGAGGGTGTACCGTTAATAACCACCCTCTATTTTCTAGCCAGTTACTTACCCACATACAGACATTTTCTCCCAGTCCGAGCATTCTCATTTTATATACTAACCTTTTATGCGGTACAGTGTGAAATGCTTTGGAGAAGTCCAGATATACGACATCCATTGATACGCCGCTGTCAAGTCTAGAACTTACCTCCTCATAGAAACTGATTGAATTAGTTTGACATGACCAATCCCTCATAAAGCCATGCTGATATGGCGTTATTTGCTTATTTGCATTGAGGTACTCCAAGATAACATCTCTTAGAAAACCTTCAGTCTACCCATGACAGATGTTAAACTTACCGGCCTATAGTCTCCGGGCTCTGTTTTTGCCCCCTTTTTGAATATTGCCACTACATTTGCTAAGCGTCAATCCTGTGGAACACTCCCTGTCAGTATAGAGTCCTTACATATCATGATGTGATGTGAACCCAGCCAAATGCCTTATTCACAGAGTGTTCGGTCAGTGATTTCCATCGGTGATTGTAAGCCAAAACCAGGCGCAGCTCTAAGCACAGAAAAATTCTATCCATTATACCTTATCTCTAAGCTCCATTTCTGGTCTTGGCTCACAATCACTGAAGAAACACTGACTGTGTGAACGCATGCTAAGATTCACATTATGATCAATGGTACTTGAATTAGGATTTATTTTATCCAGAAAAGCTGACCAATTATAAGACAATCGTTAGGGCAACATCTTTTATCTGTGCAAACTTCAAGCTTCCACAGAACAACAGTTTAATAAAAAACATTTGAAAAATCTGAAAATAAATATAGTTTTGTGTGTATGTGTGTGTGTGGTGTGTATATGTATGTGTGTGTATATATATATATATATATATATATATATAGAGAGAGAGAGAGAGAGAGAGAGAGAATTAGAGCGGCACAGCTATATATGCAGTACAGACAGAGTGCCAGCGGCTGTGAAGGCGATCCCCCTTCAAATAGTTAGCAGGAAAAATTCCACGGCACTTTCAAGGCATAAAGTAAAATCAGACTTTATTCACCAGACAGCGACGTTTCGATCCACCTCCTGGGATCTTTCTCAAGCAGTCACTGCTTGAGAAAGATCCCAGGAGGTGGATCGAAACGTCGCTGTCTGGTGAATAAAGTCTGATTTTACTTTACGCCTTGAAAGTGCCGTGGAATTTTTCCTGCTATATATAGCAAAAAAATTGGACCGCCTTTAGCTTTGATTACGGCACACATTCGCTGTGGCATTGTTTCGATAAGCTTCTGCAATGTCACAAGATTTATTTCCATCCAGTGTTGCAATAATTTTTCACCAAGATCTTGCATTGATGATGGTAGAGTCTGACTGCTGGGCAAAGCCTTCTCCAGCACATCCCAAAGATTCTCAATGGGGTTAAGGTCTGGACTCTGTGGTGGCCAATCCATGTGTAAAAATTATGCCTCATGCTCCCAGAACCACTCTTTCACAATTTGAGCCCGATTAATTCCTGGCATTGTCATCTTGGAATATGCCCATGCCATCAGGGAAGAAAAAATCCATTGATGGAATAACCTGGTCATTCAGTATGTTCAGGTAGTCAGCTGACCTCATTCTTGGAGCATATACTGTTGCTGAACCTAGACCTGACCAACTGCAGCAACCCCAGATCATAGCACTGCCCCCACAGGCTTGTACAGTAGGCACTAGGCATGATGGGTGCATCACTTCATCTGCCTCTCTTCTTACCCTGATGCGCCCATCACTCTGGAACAGGGTAAATCTGGGCTCATCAGACCACATGACCTTCTTCCATTGCTCCAGAGTCCAATCTTTATGCTCCCTAGCAAATTGAAGCCTTTTTTTCTGGTTTGCCTCACTGATTAGTGTTTTTTTTACGGCTACACAGCTGTTCAGTCCCAATCCCTTGAGTCCCTTCGCATTGTGCGTGTGGAAATGGTCTTACTTTCACTATTAAACATAGTCCTGAGTTCTACTGTTTTTCTTCGATTTGATTTCACCAAACGTTTAAGTGATCGCCAATCACGATCATTCTGGATTATTTTCCCGCCACATTTCTTTCTCGAATACGATGGGTCCCCACTATCCTTGCAGTTTTTAATTATGCGTTGGACAGTTCTTAACCCAATTTTAGTAGTTTCTGCAATCTCCTTAGATGTTTTCTCTGCTTGATGCATGCCAATGATTTGACCCTTCTCAAACAGACTAACATCTTTTCCACGACCACCAGATGTCTCTTTCGACATGGTTGTTTAAGAAATGAGAAGCAACTCATTGCACCAGGTGGGGTTAAATAACTTGTTGCCAGCTGAAAGATAACGCTGGGTTCAGACCTGAGCGTTCGCGATGGAGCGCTCTCTATGCGCGATTGTACCGGCGTTTACAATCGCGCATACAGAGACAAGCGAACGCCCATTGTCGCGCGTTCCCGAAAGTCTATGTATGGGAACGCGCGACAAAACGCCCCAAAGAAGCTCAAGAACTTTTTTGAGCGTCGGGCGTTTTACAGAGCGATCGTACGCGCTGTAAAACGCCCAGGTGAGAACCATTCCCATAGGGAAGCATTGGTTTCTCCTTGTTGAGCGTTTTACAGCGCGTAGGAACGCGCTGTAAAACGCGCAAGTGTGAACTTAGGGTAATCGCTCATGCAGTAATTATCCAATAGGAGACTCATAACTATTTGCTTAGTTAAATCCAGGTGGCGACTTTTTTTTTTGGACAGGCAGTGTATATATATAGAGGTTTTTTTTTTTTCAAGAATATATCTAGTTATCCGATTTTCCAGGGTAAATATTCTCCATGTTTCCAATTAGCGTCAGTGTATGTACAGTATGTTTGGTGTTGGCTTCCAGTTGATGAGTTGTCAGTTGGCCCTAGACACATCACAGTAGAATTTTATTTCCACAAATAGTTGTCACATCACAAATGTTTGTTCTGGAAGACAAGTGAGAATGTGCTAAGTCAGCATGCAGAAGGAAGCGAGCATAGCTGTATTTGTGATAGAAAAGCCAGTGTTTGCCACTGCTTTCTGTGCAAAAATCATCCACAATACACAATGTGAACTGCCCTGGAAAGATTTTATTTTTATTTTTTTTAAATCCACAGTTAAAGGGCTTCTGTCTCCAGAATGACGGCAGTGAAACAGGCTGACCTGCAACATTCTGGAAAATACCAGATGGGCCGGTGCCAGAGTGGGACACAACCTAAGGTGTCACTAGGCTAAAACATCTGGCTTGTGCCCCATATATTTTGCCCAGGGCACAGAAAATAGTGGCCGCCTCAGATACAACTGTATCACTATCCTCAGAAGGGTTATACAGTTGAATAGCATGGCGGGGCATGGGAACCAATACAGGGGACATTTTAAGTACTGTGGCAATACAGGGGGCATTATATGTACTGGGGGCACTACAGAGGGACTTTATATATAGTGGGGGCACTACTTGGGGACATTATAAGTACTAGGGCAATATATTATATATACTGGGGGTATAACTTATGGACAATAAGACAAAAGTACTGGGGCAATACAGGGGTACGTTATAAGTAGTGGGGCACTACAAGGGAATATTATTACTACTGGGGTCACTATAGGGGTATATTTTAACTAAGTGGACACTATAGAGGACATTATTACAAAAGGGGGCACTATAGAGTGGCCTTATTACTTCTGGGGCTCTACAGGGGGCCTTATGTAGGGCTTATGGAGGGGCTTTATTACTACTGGGGGCACTTTAGGAGTCTTATTACTACTAGTGGCAATTAAAGGGGCCTTTTTACTACTAGGAACACTTTAGGGGACATTATTACTATTGGGGGTACTTTAGGGGGCATTATTACTGCAAATGGTACTGTGGTTGGGAACGCAGGAAGCATAATCACTTTAGGGGGCACACATTTCACATTCACCACACATGTGGGCCTGTCTGTTTTAAAATGCCTGGGCTGCATTTCAGTTCCAGTCCGGTCCTGTGCGCAGGTCAGCAGAAGCTAGCAGTCTTGGTCCCATCCCCATTTTTCACTTTATTTCTGGGAAAACTGAACTTATATTCAAATAAGCCTCTAGGAGCAATGGGGGCGCTGCTGTTACTCCTAGTGGCTCCGATCTCCCTGTTGCTGCGACTCCCGCAATCTCTCTCCTTTGCCGTGTACTTCAGGGGAGAACATCCTGATGAGCCTTTCTCCTGTACTGCACCTGCGCTGAGACTAGGAGAAGTCAAGGCCAGGTGTGACATTTACACAAAGTGCAGGGAGAATGAAACCACTAGTGCACAGCTCACCAGGCTTGCTTTGCTTTGGGCACCTGGAACAGCAAAGCCCGTTCAGTTGGGCACTTGGGAGTGAAAATGCTTTTCCTGGATATGGAATAAAGACACAAAGGACACACAGCCAATCTTCTGTGGGACAACGCTGTTAGTTATACTGGTGAAACTTTTTTCCTCAGAGGTACAGTCACTGTCAAACTTTTAAAATTCTTATTAAAATATATCCACTTACATTTAAATTTTAACATTTATTTTTTAAATGTAATAGGGGGTATGCTTTGATAAACATTTTAAATGTTTGACAGTGACTGCACCTCGAAGGAAAAAAGTCCCGTTATGTCGCTTCCTGTTGAACAGAGAAGAGACACGTAGGAGAAAGAGCAGTGAACTTGACTATAAATGAAAGAATGTACATATGTTTACTATGCCTGACAAAGGGGAGAACCCCGAAACGCGTTGCAGATTCTGGATTGTTTGCTTATTCTTTAAATACACTGTATGGCACGGTGTATAAAGTGAATAGAAAGTGGATTTATACTTACCGCGAACACTGCATTTTGCTACCTGGGAGGATTTGAATTGGGTGAATATCCTCACATAAGTGAGTAGAAACAAATACCTACTGCTTAGAGAAGATTTATGTCGGCATGGTACGGTAGTACCTGCTCTCCAAAGAATTGTGTTTGTTTTTTTTCCCCCCCTTTTAATCACCAATAAATGGAAAAAGTAAGATATTCTGCCCGTTATCAAGCAGTAATCAACATTAATGTGAAGCAATTTTAAGTTTGAGGATGAACAATCAGTAATATGAATATTCGTCCCCATACACTTTTCATTGGTTGGCAGCAAAGAACCATTTTTAATGCCACATAAATGGTCCCCACGCACACAAATTTACACAATATTAGCATTTTGGGGGTACCTGTAAAAACACCAGAATAAATGTATGTGGGTTTTTTGTCACTTTTGTGGACTTTTTTGCTCACAGTGGCCCAGATTTACTAATTTGTCTGCAATTTGGAAAAATTTGGCTCATATAGGGTTTCTATACTATTTTTCAAACATGTTCGACGAGGGGTGGGGCTTAATGCAAAGGGCGCAGAGCTTTGTGGGAAAGGGGTTGGGCCCTAAGATGCATAATTTCGCTCCAAAATGTTGCCACAATTCTAGCATAAAAATATCTCAAATTAAGCCAAGCAATAGTTGGCATAGAGTAGAAAAAAATTGTCTATCTCTGCATCACTCGTATCATCCAGCTCAGATGCACAAATTCCTAAAACTATGGTCTCCCTGGTTTCCTGTCTTAATTCAGACCCTTTTAATTATCTCTCCCCCCCACCCCCCAATAAGTAGCGTCACCTGCACAGTTTCTTGATCAGTTCAGTTGCTGTATAGCTTACCCTATACTACCAGTGGGTTCACATCACTTTTTGTCATATTCTTAACGTGGATGCCTCAGACACATGCCATACTGTGGAATCCATCACCATAGAGCTCCATTCTAAAAACAAAAAAGGATACATTAACGTATACGTTTTTTACTGGACTTCGCAGGATGGAAACAATCATGCAAAAAATATATATACGTTAACACATTTTTTTTACTGTGGAACTCTATGGTGATGGATGCCACAGTATGGCATCTGTCTGAGGCATCCGTTAATATATACTTTTTGTTAAGCATATGACAAAAACGTGATGTGAACCCTGGCTAACTTACTTTAATGTGTATTTTAATATGTATTATATGACCCCATGCATTGCTATGTGTGCCAATTTTGTTTGTTATTCTATATTTTGGCTTATTTTTTCTTCTCTTTATTTTTCTTCATGGCAGTGGTTGTTCTCACAATATGCTTTCTGTGTATTAAAGGAGTTATCCAACCCCTGAAATGCCCCTCACGCACAATGTACTTAATGTTTTCATCTGTGCACAGGGAGAAGCAGAGGTGGCAGTGTGGGCTTCAGAAGCGATGTGGGTGCCGGGGAGCGAGGTAAGTACACTGTGTATGAGGGGCCCGGGCATATGGGGGGGGGGGGGGCATTTCAGGGGTTGGATAACCCCTTTAATACACAGAAAGTGTATTGATTTGTTACTTGGGTACTTTAAAATGTTTGATTAAATAAATAATTATTTTTAAAAGGTCACTAAAAAAGCAAGTGCATAAAATTGCCAACAAAAACGTACAAATGTATGTTCCTGATCATCAGCATGTGTGAAAAGGCCATAAAGATGTATGAAAAAAATCACTAAAGAAACATGGATGGGGAGGTTCATTCCTGTGTATATCCATGTTTCTTTAGAGATTTTTTAGTTACTGGCTTTAAGAAGGGACTTCAGAGTCTCGAAATCTTGCCTTATAACATCATTTATTTTAGTTAGCCATTAAAAGGTATCAAATTACAATATTTTATATTGTTTCTCTTTTGGAGAACATCAAGACTTCTCCCTACTGGCTAATATGGTACCAAACCTTTTTCTTTTGAGGAAATACCAGGCAAGAGAAGAGTTGGGCATCTTGGATATAACATGTCTGATCCTTTTGTTTTAGAGAAAATAAGCTGACATTCAAAAGTGTCTGGCAATAGCTTTCTCCCCTCTCCCATTTACAACACAAGCTCACAAGCATTTGGCCAACAGTTATCTCTTGAATATGGCTGGATTCAGAAAGGAGCAGCTGTGCCACAGATCAGTTTTTTTCTTCAGTTGTCCCCATAATCTGAAAAAGGATCTGCACTGTAGACCAACCAGTTACTGTCAATACAAGGGGAGTGTCAATTCTGCTACAGCTCTCTCCCTATGACAGCTCAAGGGGAGTGTCAATTCCGCTACAGCTATCCCCCTATCACAGCTCAAGGGGAGTGTCATTTCTGCTGCAGCTATCTCCCTATGACAGCTCAAGGGGAGTGTCAATTCTGCTGCAGCTATCCCCCTATCACAGCTCAAGGGGAGTGTCATTTCTGCTGCAGCTCTCTCCCTATCACAGCTCAGCAGGCATATCCTTCTGCTGTAGTTCTCTCCCAGTAACTGTCACGGTCTCTACAAGAAAATCCGATGGCAGTTGAAGGATTCAACTGAGCATGTGTGATCTGCTCTTTCAGCTGAATAGCAAAAGGTGCCCATTACTATACAGACTGAACACCAATGGCCACCATTATATTGAAGTGGAGCATTTTTGTAACAAAAAGTAAATTACTAAAGTAATTAGTTTTTCACTCTGAATCATATTAAACTAATATTCAATCTTGAGACCATCTCTTTAAGACAACCCTTTTATCACCTGAAGAATTAGGACACAGGGATTCTCCTTTTGGTGTTATTTAAATTTGATCCCCCACCCCTCAGGCACTGCACTGTGCATAACAATGTGTGTCAGTTTTCATCTGTGTTTCTTTAATCAATGCTACATAAATTGAAAACTAAAGGCGTCCATACACATTATATGTAAGTTGGATGAATCTAGTGATTTTGGAATGGTCGACAATCTAATGTGTATTGCGATTTCCTGAATCTGCCCCAAGAGCAGATGCTGAATTGCATTGTACATGTTGGAGTGAAAAATGCCTGATTCTTTGTTTCCACAGTAGATAAGCTTATGCCAGAGAATTCTTATTGTGTTATCTTATAATATTCTTATTATACCTTCACCCTATTGAAAAAACTTATCTAAGGTGAACAGCCACCTTAAAAAGGGGTTGCCCGAAAATAAGAAGTTTTTACATAATGCTGCCTAACTCAGTAAGCAGAAGATTCATACTTACCTGCTCCCTAACATTTGTCTTCTGCAATGGCCCCAGTGTGTCTATCTTCTGGTCTTTGGCTTTCTTTCTTCCAGCACAGCATGAGCATGGTCATGCTGCACCAGAATAAAACATTCCAGGTAGGCAAGTCACTGCTGAAGCCAATCATTCACTGCAACATATCATGTAATCATGGTGTCACGGTGGGGAGTGGGGGAAACTCTCCACCAAACAATGAGGTGGGATACGGGAATACAACTAGGCCTAGTTACCAACACCAAACACAGGAGCAGTAGTAACTGCCTGGACCACCATGCGGCAAGATGCATGGCGGACCCAGACAGAGCTGATTAACTGAGGTGTAGTTTCCCCTCTGGGGAACCCCAGGGAGTTCCTTCCGGTGGTACAGACAAACAGGGGAAATGTCAAACAACCATGCTGGACTACAAACACCAAATAGACCAGACATGGAACACCAAATGACATACAACAAACACCCTGTACATAACACACCATTCTCAAAGCAACAAGTGAGGATAGGTAAAGTGTAGTGTACGGGGACTGTAATGCCCGTCACTACAGAAGGGTCACTTGTGTGCTGTCGTCCCCCTTATCTATGGGGAAGTTGGTATAAGTCATCTTTATAAAATGTAATGCTATGTATTTCCCTGTTGCTGTAAAATGTGCATGTACAGGCCTGCTAGGGGTGTCATTTCAGCTCTTAGTCACTAGAGGGAGCTAGGGAGCCCTAGTTTATATAAGGCCCAGTCAGGGTAAGGAGAGGCAGTCTGGAGTCTGGAGTCTAGAGTTGTAGTTGGAGACTAGACAATGTCAGAGTCCAGTCCAGGCCTGAAGCCTGCGGACCAGGAGAGGGTATTGCAGTCCCTGTAACCGGGTTCCAGATCCAAGGAGAAGGTTCCCCTCCTGAATTTATATATGCAGAAGCAGGAAGACCACTGTTAAACAGCGAGGGAGTTCAGAAGTTTCTAGAGCCTGAGGAAGCTGAGAGAGAGACAGAGGCAAGTCAAGAAAAGCAAGAGGTACTCAAGACAACAGAGGAGGTACTTGATAGAGATAAAACCAAGGATATACGCCAGAGCTAGGGCATTGGACCTTGGAGAAGAGTTTCTATGTTCCAGGATCAGTCAGGAATAGAGTGCAAGCTGCCTGTACTGCAAGTCCTGTGTTTAACACTCTGAAGTCACCTTGCTATATATATTGCCTGCATCAAATGTACTGCAACCAACTGTCTGCAAAGGAACTGCGCTTCCATCAATGTCCCTATATGATGACTACTAAAGTTTGAATTCTGTTTTAACATCACGTGGTTCCTCAGTTATTCCTGCTGTCAGCAAACGGCGTGCCACCGTTTAATTGGCACTGGCGTCACGAACATTTCTCATCATCACCTGCCCTTGCAGAGAGTCAGCCGTCTCAGGTTAGTGTCACTATTGCACTACAACACCTAGGAACATTTCTACACCTAACTTGAGTACGCTGCACCTCTCTTTTGGCGTCACGAACAGGATACGCACGCTTTCTAGTGCAAGAAGCGTGAACTTTGTGCCTTATACAGTTGCCCTGTGACCAAAGTGACAAATTGCCTGTTTTATTAAAGTGGACTTTGTGGACTGAAAAACATACCCAAAGTGTGCCTAAAACCTCCAAAAAGCGCTGGGCAGTGTTGCGCTATCAAGAGGAAAGAAATCGCCACATCGGAGTGTGGTTTTATGGACTTTTTACCATCCTGCTTGCTGTTAGTGAATAGACAGCGTTTCTACCAAAGATGGCCGCTGAGGCTACTGAAATAGCTGCTGCGTCATCTTCATCCCGAAAAAGCGGGAAAAATTGGCGCCTTTCTGAGGAAATAGCGGGAAGGAGTTCAAGGTCAGGCGCCACTGCTTATCTGGACATTTGCATGTCGGCCAGCATGGACTCCGCCTTCCCCATACTGGAATACCTGGGGGGCGGCCTCCCAGTGCAATGGGAGGAGCTGGCTGATCTTATTGGCGCCACCCTATCGCTCTCCAGAGAAGGATCGAGCATGTTGGAGAGTGAGCAGAGCTTTGCTGCAACGTCCGCGCCTGAGATATCAAAGATGGATAATGATGGTGTAGAGCCTGAGGACGCTCCACCGGCCTACTCTCCGGGACCGGAGAAACCCGCCTGCCTGCCACGGGAGAAAGAACCAGAGCCCTGCTATGGCTCTTGGAGAGACTTCTTTCAGCCATCTTTCAAATGGTCCTCATTAATGGCAGAGATCCGGGAGGCCGCTATAAAGCGGAATACCAAGACTAAAATATATTATGAGGAACTGACCAAGACAATCCATGAACGAAACACCAACACCCAACCCCGCCTGGAAAGGAGAAAGGGGTTGGTGGTGTCCTTTGACAAAACCCGTGGCTACGGGTTCATCCAAGATTATCTAACTGGCAGAGACTTGTATGTTAACAGAAGATCTGTCAAGAGAGACTACCTCCCTTCCTATCAGCACAGCCTCCACGAGGGAGAGGAAGTGGAGTTCACCCCTGCCGAGAGCCTGAGAGGCCTTTATGCAACTGCCGTGACCCGTCCCAAGCGAGAACCTGAGGACTGGGAGGCAGAAGAAGACTACTCTGGCTGCGAGCGGGAACCTGAACGCTCTCCAGAGCCGGCCCATCACGCCTTCCAAGAGCGGGGCTCCTTCATTGGGCCTAATGTCTTCTGGCAGCCAACCGTGTTGGAAAAATGGGTGAGCCCCTATCCTTCCCCCGAGCTGCCTCGTCGGGAGAAGACCGTACAGGACATGGAGAACTTAAAAGGACTTCGGGTTACCTTGGAGAATATCCGGAAGGGTAGGAGACCCGATGCGCCACCGGAATCTGCAAAGGCCGCGTCCGAGCCATCGTTGACTGTACCTGCGCCGGCGGCGCCAGCAGAGGACAGCGATTCCGACACAGAGAGCATTGGTGACCAGATCGTCCGGCTGGAGGAAAAGTTGCGGGAGCTGCGCAAGATTGCCACCGCCAGGATCCGGACGCCGCCTAAGGAGGATGAGGTAAGGGTGCCTGTCACCACCCGTAGACCACCTTCTGTCACCCCCGCTCCGTTGCGGCCCCAAAGAGGACCCGCTAGTGCTGTGAACTGCTGCCCAGAGCCCACCGGACCGCTTGCGGCGGCGGTACCCAATGCAGCACAACCCACAATCATTGTGCCGGGACCGGTACGGTCCACAAGAGTGTTTACCCCTAGGCCTATGGGGCCAATACCTATTAGGGGCCCCTTTACCTTGCAGCTGCCCCCTGACACCGTTATGTGGGCACATCCTCCTGTAGAGGACTACTACAGGCCGTACTTGCCAGCAGAGCCGGGTAATTATGACATACCCCTGTGAATCAGCCTGCTAGGCCTTTGCTTTATTTCACCAAAGAATGATGTTGTTAACTCTTCCAGGACAGGAGTCCTATGTTTCCTGGTCGTTTGTTGCTGCTGCCAGTTTATCCATGGCTCAGTGGTAGGTGTTAACCACTGAAGTATTAAAGTCAACGAAGCCAAGTTTGTTTCCAGGACCTCCTGCCTGCTTTTGCTATCCCACGCCAAGTTGTGCCTGTTCCTTTGTTGCACCTTTTACCCTTAACCCCCTTTTCAGGTTGATCAGGGGTATTACAGCACTTGTTTTATATTGTGCAACTTGATACTAAGGAACCGTGCCCGGAGATAGACTCAAAAGAACCTGAGCCTCTGAGATTCTTACTCTTTTTTAAAGGAAATGTGCCCAGAGATGGACTCCACCGCATGAGAGCCTCTGTGATCTATAGGAAAATAACCTGGGTACGGACTCATATTTGTTCTTTGAGCCTCCAAGAACTTTTATACTGTTTTACCGTTTCTTGCTGTTCTAATATGGACTTATTCATTGTCATGGACTATCCTGGTATTAATGTCACGCTGTGCCAGGTCAGCGCCCCAGTTCCATTCATTATCCTGAGAGAAGAGAACGACGCCCCTTGTCACCACCCTTCACCTTTGCCAATTGGACCTGATATGAATGTAAATGCAGATGAATGACATATATGTAGGCCTGCATGTGTTTTTTTCTGTTTCAGGTAAAGATTCCAGTTGGACGGGCCCTGATGGAGTACGAGGTCGTACTCAGCTTAAAGCAGTGGGGTATGTAGTGTACGGGGACTGTAATGCCCGTCACTACAGAAGGGTCACTTGTGTGCTGTCGTCCCCCTTATCTATGGGGAAGTTGGTATAAGTCATCTTTATAAAATGTAATGCTATGTATTTCCCTGTTGCTGTAAAATGTGCATGTACAGGCCTGCTAGGGGTGTCATTTCAGCTCTTAGTCACTAGAGGGAGCTAGGGAGCCCTAGTTTATATAAGGCCCAGTCAGGGTAAGGAGAGGCAGTCTGGAGTCTAGAGTTGTAGTTGGAGATTAGACAATGTCAGAGTCCAGTCCAGGCCTGAAGCCAGCGGACCAGGAGAGGGTATTGCAGTCCCTGTAACCGGGTTCCAGATCCAAGGAGAAGGTTCCCCTCCTGAATTTATATATGCAGAAGCAGGAAGACCACTGTTAAACAGCGAGGGAGTTCAGAAGTTTCTAGAGCCTGAGGAAGCTGAGAGAGAGACAGAGGCAAGTCAAGAAAAGCAAGAGGTACTCAAGACAACAGAGGAGGTACTTGATAGAGATAAAACCAAGGATATACGCCAGAGCTAGGGCATTGGACCTTGGAGAATAGTTTCTATGTTCCAGGATCAGTCAGGAATAGAGTGCAAGCTGCCTGTACTGCAAGTCCTGTGTTTAACACTCTGAAGTCACCTTGCTATATATATTGCCTGCATCAAATGTACTGCAACCAACTGTCTGCAAAGGAACTGCGCTTCCATCAATGTCCCTATATGATGACTACTAAAGTTTGAATTCTGTTTTAACATCACGTGGTTCCTCAGTTATTCCTGCTGTCAGCAAACGGCGTGCCACCGTTTAATTGGCACTGGCGTCACGAACATTTCTCATCATCACCTGCCCTTGCAGAGAGTCAGCCGTCTCAGGTTAGTGTCACTATTGCACTACAACACCTAGGAACATTTCTACACCTAACTTGAGTACGCTGCACCTCGAATAGAAACAAAGGAAGACAAGGGGAAGACATCGCAGATGACATCGATGTCAAACTGAGGCTCCTTGGTTTATTACCTTCGTAAGAGGGTGCAGCATGTATCGCCATCCGTTTCAGCATACATGCTTGTCCTCTGAAGGGGGGGGGGCGAAAGGGGAGTTACCGTTAACGGCGTGGTTCTTGGTAAATGGTGGTTGCCATGGTTGAACCGTTGCTTGTGTTGGTGCGTCCCCTCGTCCAGTTTTCTGAGGTTCTTATCTCTGGTTGTGTTGTTCGCAGCATTCCTTTGGTGTCCTGGCTTTGTGCTGGTTGGGGAATGTTTTTGCTAGCAGCGATCTGGAGTGGGAACTGTTTCTGAATTGGACGCGGTGTTCAGTAAGATTTCTCCTGACTGTTTGGTGGCTGGCTGCCAGGGGCCTTGTTGTGGTCCTGGTGTGCTGGCGGCAGTTTTGGAGGGACGTGCTGACACGATTCATACCTTTTTTTTGTGTCACGGCTTGGAGGTAGTTCGCCGTGACACTTTTGCCGCACATGCTGGTTGCCGGTGGCAACCTGTTGTTGTTTTGCATGAGTGGGTGCTTTCCCTTTTAGGCTGTTGTCCTTCCTTTCTGGTGTGCACTGGTGTGAGCAAGGTGGAGCTGGGTGTGGTCTCAGGTCTCTTCATATACTGTTGCTGTGAGACTGAGATCATTGTTAGGCCCTTTTCACACGGGCGGGTATTCCGCGCGGATGCGATGCGTGAGTTCAACGCATTGCACCCGCACTGAATCCCGACCCATTCATTTCTATGGGGCTGTTCACATGAGCGGTGATTTTCACGCATCACTTGTGCGTTGTGTGAAAATCGCAGCATGCTCTATTTTGTGTGTTTTTCACGTAACGCAGGCCCTATAGAAATGAATGGGGTTGCGTGAAAATCACAAGCATCCGCAAGCAAGTGCGGATGCGGTACGATTTTCACGCACGGTTGCTAGGAGACGATCGGGATGGAGACCCGATCATTATTATTTTCCCTTATAACATGGTTATAAGGGAAAATAATAGCATTCTGAATGCATAGTAAAATAGCGCTGGAGGGGTTAAAAATTAAAAATTAAAAATTTAACTCACCTTAATCCACTTGATCGCGCAGCCAGCATCTCTTCTGACTTCTTTCTTTGCTGTGTGCAGCAACAGGACCTGTGGTGATGTCACTCCGGTCATCACATGATCCATCACATGATCTTTTACCATGGTGATGGATCATGTGATGGACCATGTGATGACCGGAGTGACGTCACCACAGGTCCTGTTGCTGCACACAGCAAAGAAAGAAGTCAGAAGAAATGCCGTCTGCGTGATCAAGTGGATTAAGGTGAGTTAAATTTTTATTTTATTTTTTTTAACCCCTCCAGCGCTATTTTACTATGCATTCTGTATTCAGAATGCTATTATTTTCCCTTATAACCATGTTATAAGGGAAAATAATACAATCTACAGAACACCGATCCAAAGCCCGAACTTCTGTGAAGAAGTTCGGGTTTGGGTACCAAACATGCACGATTTTTCTCACGCGAGTGCAAAACGCATTACAATGTTTTGCACTCGTGCGGAAAAATCACGCATGTTCACGCAACGTACCCGCACCTTTTCCCGCAACGCCCATCTGAAAGAGGCCTTATGCTTGCCTTTGTATGAGAAGGAGTTTGCTCCTTTCCTGGATGCTTTGTGAGGGCCATCCTAGTTTGACATACTGTCACGGTGGGGAGTGGGGAAAACTCCTCACCGTACAATGAGGTGGGATACGGGAATACAACTAGGTTCTGGTGCATGAACCCTCCGACCATCTGGGTTCACTCATGCGGTTAGGAGGTCAGGGCTAGGATGAGAGTGGCGTTAGGAGCTGACCTGCTCCCCTTATCCCGGTATCAAGGCCTAGTTGTACTCCTGTATCCCACCTAATTTATTCTGCAGCAGCAGAATAAAAAAAGCCAGGGCCCGGAATATGGATGCATCTAATCCATGGTTGAATTATGAAGCGGCGGGGAACAGGTAGATATGAATCTTTTGCTTACTGAGGCAGGCTATTGACATTAAGTAAAAACGTCTTATTCCTGAACAACCCCATCAAGTCTTCTAATCTGTCTGTCTTGTTAGATTTCCGAGGGAAGAACGTGACAGCATACAATCATTTATATTAACCTTATATCATCAGGCATTGCAGATTGTCCCCAGTACTTTTCTTTAGTGTTTCACTAGTCCTAGGGCTCGTGGACAAAACATTATTATGGATCTGTTTGTAGTGAGGTCTATGGGCCCTAGCTATATCTCATTTATATTTCTCATGGATTCCCTAATCCAAAACAATATTATGGCATGTCCTATGTTTACTTTCTTAGTGAGTTACTCTCCCATAGCATTGCTTCTGGGAAAGAATACGGCGGAGATTTATAAAAACTGGTGTAAAGGAAAACCGACTTTGTTGTTCATAGCAACCAATCAGATTCCTCCTTTCATTTTTTCAAAGCTCCTTTAAAAAATAAAAGGTGGAATCTGATTGGTTGCTATGGGCAACTAAGCCAGTTTTCCTTTACACCAGTTTTGATGAATCTCCCCCGCTGTGACTTGGAGAAGTGCCAAACAATGGCACATGGAGTGCCTATGTCACTGTGCAGGAAGCCATAGGGTCAGCACTGTAGACCTATCTCCAGACACGGCATGGTATGGACATTTTCACTTTGTTGTAAATTGTTGATACATTTCTTTTACTCCTCCTAGCATAGTGCTTATTAAGAAAAAGAAGGAAAAATGATCTTATGTTGTCCTTGGAGACAAAGAACACACTGGTATAAGTGAAGGACGACTAAAGAAAGCAGTAGAATGAGAGATAAAAGAAAAACCAAGAGAGAGCCAGATGGACAGATGAAAAAGATAGTGAGATGAGGAGGGGGATGAGAGTTTGGGAGAAGAGGGGAGGAAAGTAAGTTTGAGAAAGGAGGAGGAGACAGGAGGGGAAGGGAAGACTGAGTCTCTGAGTGAAGTTTCAGCACAGAGGGGAAATATCGCTCCGCTTCAAACTTTTTTTTGCAACATGGATCCAAAATCCTGTATCTGAGGAAGGTTAGCCCCACAGGACGGTAAGTCTGAATGATGTGTGGCCACGGTACTAGTAGACGGAGAGGGTAATGACCATGCTTGCACTTGGCAGCATCTCCTGACTTGGTTGTAGATGTTAAACCTCAGGACATCAGATAAAAAGCTGCATCAGGGGAAGCCCTTGATGATAGAGACTCCCTGACATTACTTGACAAAATGACCAATATGCAATATGTATAATCCCGGTATTCTTCATAAAACCTCTGCCTGAGACACTAGCCTCTATCTGTATATAGTACAGTAGTGTAGTACATACCCTGCTACAGTTCCCTTTCTCAATCATATTGATGATCGCTACTATTCTACATGCATCCACTTCTATTGTTTGCAGAAGCCCTTACATATCACATAGTGTCCTGATCACTGGTCGGTACATCACTATATGTTTTATAGTACTATTAATATTATCTAAACTGTATAACAGCATATTATTTTCTATAGTGAACAGTTGCTAATAAGTATAGCAGAGCCCTGCAGAATAGCCTTTTGTGTGCCTCTTTCTGGAGATCCTCCTATGGAAACAGCCCCTGCTAAAATAATTACATCAGACCTGCCAACTCAATGATTTTAAGAAAACCTTAAAGTTTCTGCAGTTTAACGGAGGGAGCAGACTCAGGATATTTGATATTCCTCAGTGCTAGACCACATTGTCTATTGCGGGACCTTTCTCCCCTTCTGCTGCTAATATCTCTGGGCTCTGTACAGTAAACTTAGCGGTATTTCACAGAAAGATATTGGAATTCCCTGCAAATAAAAATGAGATAATATAAAATATCTTGCTTCAAAGTAAACATTCACTTGCTAGATATAAAAGAATGCCTCTAACTTTTGGATGACCAAGGTCCTTCAGGAAAGTTTATATAATCAATTCAATTTAATTGCGGTGTAAATTTGAGCCAGAATATGTAATTAGCAATGACACGTACTTGACAAAATGACCAATATGCAATATGTATAATCCCGGTATTCTTCATAAAACCTCTGCCTGAGACACTAGCCTCTATATATATATATATATATATATATATATATATATATATAAAGAAGGACATATATATGTATGTATGTTTCACAATCACTCAAAAACGCAACCATCGATTTCAACGAAACTTGGTATACACATCCCTTGCTACCTGGAAAGAAATCTTGTGGAGGTCACAGCTCTCTAGCACTTACCGTTCCTGAGATATTCCCCAAAAAATGCAAATATGGCACATCACATGACCTACATTAGCCAATAGAAGCCTGCAGGTCTTTCTCTTCATATCCCAACTGCCATACACACGGTCACATGTCCCTTATCAGCCAATAGAAGCTTGCAGGTCCTTAGTCTCCACATACACACAATTTTACACCAGGTTTCCATAACAACCCAGCCATTTCTCTTCACTGCTGTAGCTCAGCTTTAAAGGGGCAAGGCGCTGTGGATGACACTGTTAAGGGAGCGGAGTGCTGTGGAGGTGACAGTTCAGAGGGAAGGTAGGGTGGCCATTCAGGCCACCCTTAAAAGACGGACTTAAAAACCCTGACCCCAGGACCCGCTAAGCCACGCCCCCAATCCAGTTAGGCCACACCTTCTCTACACCTCAGCCGACAGGGATTGAAAAAATGAAGGTAAAAATCAACTTCTGTCAGCTACAGGGGTGGGAAGGACGGTGACTTTCTCCCTGTAGCTCACATTCAGGCAGTGCTGCTGTCTGAGAGTGAGCTGTTCAAAAGGACATCCCTGCGTGAGATATTCCCAAAAAATGCATTAGCCAATAGAAGGCTGGTCACATGACCCTTATCAGCCAATAGAAGCTCGCAGACCCTTAGTGTCCATATACACACAGTTCCACACCAGTTTTCCATAACAACCCAGACATTTTTCTTCACTGCTGTAGGTCAGCTTTAAAGGGGCAGGGAGCTGTGGATAGCACTGTTATAGTGGAAACTATTGATATCTTTTAACGACACACACAAACATTAAATTAAATAGATGAAATATACCCATGAGAAGCCGTGTCCTTCTGCTAGTTCTTTATAAAATATAAACTAGACACTAGTGTTCCCATTTGCTATGCAGTTGAATACAATCTATTGCTGTGTTATCAGTCATTTCAGCTTAAGAAGTGGCTAAAGGTGGCCATACACCTGGTGGGACCAGGAAGATAAGAAGCAGTCAGTTGGATTTTCTTTTGTTCACTAGCAGCAACTTCCTGCCCCTCTTGCTACTGAGAAGACATGTTTGCATAGCCGAGCAGACATGTACATGAAATGATCAGCAGTAATAGCTGTCAGCCAAATGCTCATTTAGCTAACAATTATGTACATCATCAGCCTAAGGACTCATTCACGTGCCCATATTGCGGCCCACTTGAATGGGTCCGCAACTTGTTCTATTTTTTTGCGGTGCGGAAGGATCACTGACCCATTCAAGTTGAATGGGTCTGGATCCGTCTGCAGAATCCACACGGATGTTGCCCGTGCATTGGGGATCACAGATTGTGGCCCCCAATGCACTGAACAGCCGAACAACGGCCGTGTGAATGAGCCCTAGGAATGTTTTTACATAGCTCAATAAAATACCTGATTGGGGGACAAATGATCACTGATTTGATTGTTCATCCCCTGTACAGTTTTCAAATTGTCACCAGGACATTCCTGGGTTACACCGGGTGATGTACTGCCAAAAAAAGATCATATTTATGCTGAGCATCAGGCCAATGAAAGGGAGATTCTTTTGGCCAATCATTGGCCCTTAAATATAGTGTTCCACAATTGGATTACTGACAGGAAGTCCAGAATATCTGCCTCCATTATTACTACTTTACCTCATACATCTCCGCATTTATGATTGATACTAGCAGAAGGACCCGGCTTTGCACGGGTATATTTCATCTATTTCACTTAATGTTCGTGTGTGTCGTTAAAAGATATCGACAGTATCCCCCTTAAGGGTCCATTCACACGTCCGCAAATGGGTCCGCATCCGTTCCGCAATATCGGGAACGGGTGCAGACCCATTCATTCTCAATGGGGCAGAACGGGATGTGGAGAGCACAGTATGTGCTCTCCGCATCCGCATTTCCGGAGCGCGGCCCCGAACTTCCGGGCTTCGGCCCCGAACTTCCAGGACGCGGCTCCGCAAAAAAATAGAACATGTCCTATTCTTGTCCGCAATTGCGGACAAGAATAGGCAGTTCCATGGGGGGTGCCGGCCGGGTGTATTGCGGATCCGCAATTTGCGGATCCGCAATACACCACGGACGTGTGAATGGACCCTAACAGTGACCTCTACAGCACCCCGCTCCTTTAACAGTGAACTCCACAGCCCCTCACCCCTTAACACTGACCCCCCCCACAGTACCCCACCCCTTTAACAGTGACCTCCACAGTGACTGCCCCTTTAGCAGAGACCTCCACAGTGAATGCCCCTTTAACAGTGACCTCCACAGTGCCCGTCCCCTTTAACAGTGACCTTCACAGTGCCCACTCCTTTAACAGTGACCTGCATAGTGCCCGTCCCTTTAACAGTGACCTTCACAGTGCCTGCCCCTTTAACAGTGACCTACACAGAGCCCGCCCCTTTAACAGTGACCTCCACAGTGCCGACCCTTTAACAGTGACCTTTACAGTCCCGAACCTTTAACAGTGACCTCCACAGTTCCCACCCCTTTAACAGTGACCTCCACAGTGCCCACCCCTTTAACAGTGACCTCCACAGTGCCCGCCCCTTTAACATTGACTTCCACGGTGCCCACCCCTTTAACAGTGACCTCCACTGTTCCCACCCCTTTCACAGTGACTTCCACAGTGCCCGCCTATTTTAACAGTGACCTTCACACTGCCCACCCCTTTAACAGTGACCTCCACAGTGCCCGCGCTCTTAACAGTGACCTCCACAGTGCCCACCCCTTTAACAGTGACCTGAACAGTGCCCGCCCATTTAACAATGACCTCAACAGTGCCCGCCCCTTTAACAGTGACCTCCACAGTGACCGCTCCTTAAACAGTGACCTCTACAGTACCCGCCCCTTTAACAGTGACCTTCACAGTGCCCGTACCTTTAACAGTGACCTCCACAGTGCCCGCCCCTTAACAGTGACCTCAATAGTGGCCCCTGCCCCCTTAACAGTGAACTTTACAGTGCCCGCTCCTTTAACAGTGACCTCTACAGCGGCCTGCCTCTTTAATAGTGGCCCCAGCCCCATTAACAGTGACCTCCACAGCAGCTACCCCTTTAATTTTGGCCCCTGCCAACCTAACAGTGTCCTCCACAGCACCCTGCCCCTTTAATAGTGGCCCTTGCCCCCTTAACAGTGACCTCCACAGTGCCCTGCCCCTTTAAGGCTAGGGCTACATGACGACACATTTTGTCGTACCAATGTCGCGCAACAATTTTTATAATGATAGGCTATGGTGTCGCACTGCGACATGCTGCGACTGCGACAGTCGCAAAAAATCCATCCAAGATGGATGCATGTAGCAGTGTAGTTGTATCCTATGTGTCGTGTGATTTATTGTCGTGTAGCCCTCGCCTAAAGCTGATCTACAGCAGTGAAGAAAAATGGCTGGGTTGTTATGGAAACCTGGAGTAAAACTGTGTGTATGTGCAGACTAAGGGTCTATTCACACGTCCGCAAATGGGTCCGCATCCGTTCCGCAAAATCGGGAATGGGTGCGGACCCATTCATTTTTTATGGGGCCGGAAGAGATGCGGAGAGCACACTATTTGCTCCCCACATCCACTTTTCCGGAGCGCGGCCCTGAACTTCCGGGCTTCGGCCCCGAACTTCCGGGCTGCGGCTCCGCAAAAAATTTCCTATTCTTGTCCTATTGTGGACAAGAATAGGCAGTTCTATGGGGGGTGCCGGCCGGGTGTATTGCGGATCCTCAATTTGCGGATCCGCAATACACTACGGATGTGTGAATGGACCCTAAGGGCCTGCGAGATTCTATAGCCTGTGACTGTGTGTATGGCAGTTGGGATATTAAGAGAAAGACTTGCAGGCTTGTATTGGCTAATGCAGGTAATTTTTTGGGAATATCTCAAGATTTCTTTCCAAGTAGCAAGGGATGTGTATACCAAGTTTCGTTGAAATCGATGGTTGCGTTTTCGAGTGATCGCAGCACATACACACATACATACATACATACATACATACACACATACATACATACATACATACACACATACACACATACATACATACATACATACATACATATATACGTCCTTCTTTATATATATATAGATTAACGGGGTATTCTAGTTATAGTAATTTAAGCACGTCACTCTGGTACTCGTGCTGCCTCCTCTGTCTCCATCTTCCGGTCCCCACACTGTTTACATCTAGTGATGCATGGGTATGGTCACACGCATCGCTCTAGCCAATAACTGGCTTCAGTGGTGACATGCTACTTGTAGCCACATCACCGCTGAAGCCATTGGCTGGAGAGGTGCATGTGACCATGTCCATGCATCACTAGATGTAAAAAGTGTGGGGACCGGAAGATAGAGACAGCACAGAGGACCGGAACGATGGGGAGCAGCTAAGTTTGAATTGTTTGGCAGGATGCAGGCACCTTCCTAAAACTCATCATAGCCATAAAACCCTTTTTAGGCTTTTTAAAAGGGTTTTTGTTTTAAGCTCTGTAAAGGGGTTTTCTGAGTGTTTTATAGACCCGGTACCCCCGCCAAAAAGCTGTTTACGGAGGTTGCGGTGATCTGTGAGCGCCACAACCTCTTTGCAGCATACCAGGCACAGTGCCATCCATTAGATAGTCGCTGTCTTGATATCACAGCTCAGTCCTATTCACTTAAATGGGACTGAACTGTGCCTAGGACATGTAACCAATGAACATGATGTCACTGGCCTAGGGTAAGCGGTTGGAGGGTTATGGCACTCACTGGAGCCCCACGGCCCCTTCATGCAGCTGATCAGTGGGGGTAGTGGGAGTGAGACCTACATCGATCAGATCTTGAGGATAAGTCATCAGTGTAAAACACTCAGAAAACCCCTTTAAGATTGCTGCATACTTTATCATGCGGGTGAATTCAGTCCTCTGAGGCTGGGTTCACACTTGAGCGTTTTACAGCGCGTTCAAACGCGCTGTAAAACGCTCAACACATGAAAACCAATGCTTCCCTATGGCCCTGGTTCTCACTTGAGCGTTTTACAGCGCTGAAAAACGCGCTGTAAAACGCCCTACGCTCAAACAAGTACTTGAGCTTCTTTGGGGCGTTTTACAGCGCGTTTGTGGCCATAGGACATTGCAGTCAATCACACAAACGCGCGTCAAACGTGCGTTTACTATTGCAAAAAACGCGCATAAAAAACGCGCGTCAAAAACGCGCGTTAAACGCGCATATCAAAGACGCTCAGGTCTGAACCCAGCCTTAAAGTGAAAACTCTTTGTCTACTTATAGTCCTCCCTTAGTAACTGTATAAGCTTAGCAGTACTTTTTAGCTGATCTATTACCTTTTTATGCTTTTCCTTTGTTTTATGAGTAAAGGTCATACGCCCAGGGCCTGGGGTATTTTGTAGGTCCACATGTGTAGCTAGGAATCCTAGCATGTGTTTACCTGCATGTCCTCGTTGATTCTGTGGGAGAGATCTGTCAGGACAAGCTCATCACCTAGTGACATAGAACATTGTTCATTTCACAGACTCCCTGTATATATATATATTATACCTAAAACTCATTAAGATGTAACTCATACCGGTGACTACAGATGGAAACTATACAAGGAATTCTGATCCAATTTATTTCCTGCACATTCCTTTCTACAGCCTCAGGCCTAGATGAGAACATTATAAGATACCACACTGGAATTTGTCTCTCCCAGGTGTACTATGGAGTCATTTGTGCGTCTTGCAGTCTGTTCCCCTGCAGAATACATGTAAGGTTCCAGGGGTGGGCACAGACAGTACAGGGCCCCCATGCAAAATCTTAGAGCCTTTCATGCAATCTAAAAGATGGTAGCAAGCTACGTTTTGTTGTGGAGAAAAATGGAGATTCAATCATAGCATTATAATCTGTGTAATTCCCTATACTGAATCATTGTTTGCCAGCAGCAGACCGTGATTAGACACCACGATCTACTGGCTGCAAACATTGATTTTTTTTGACCTGTCAAAAGACTTGGATGGCCTGATGAACGAACGACTGCCAGATGATCGCTAACGAATATTACTACGAACGCTCATTAGCGATTATCTGCAGAAAGGAGGTGTAAGGCTGCGTTCACACTTCAGTTATGTGATCAGTTATTTCCATCAGTTATTGTGAGCCAAAACCAGGTGTGGGTCAAAAAACACAGAACAGGCGCAGATCAAATAATTACACCTGATCTCTGTGGAGGCTTCACTACTGGTTTTGGCTCACAATAACTGATCGAAATAACTGACCAAATAACTGAAATGTGAACGCAGCCTAAGGCCTATTGCACACGACCGTATGGCTTTTTCAGTGTTTTGCGATCCGTTTTTCACGGATCCGTTGTTCCGTTTTTTGTTTCCGTTGTGTTTCCGTTTCTGTTCCGTTTTTCCGTTCCGTTTTTCCGTATGGCATATACAGTATACAGTAATTACATAGATAAAATTGGGCTGGGCATAACATTTTCAATAGATGGTTCAGCAAAAAACGGAACGGAAACGGAAGACATACGGATGCATTTCCGTACGTGTTCCGTTTTTTTGCGGACCCATTGACTTGAATGGAGCCACGGACTGTGATTTGCAGGCAATAATAGGACATGTTCTATGTTAAAACGGAACGGAAATACGGAAACGGAATGCATACAGAGTACATTCCGTTTTTTTTGCGGACCCATTGAAATGAATGGTTCCGTATACGGACCGTATACGGAACGCAAAAAACGTCCAGTAAACGGGAAAAAAAAACGTCCGTGTGCAATAGGCCTAATACAGGCTTTACAATGCCTTAAAAAAGTATTCACCCTCTTGGTGTTCTTTTTTTGTTGCATTACTACCTGGAATTAAAACAAATTTTTGGGGGGTTTGTACCATTTGACTTACACAGCATGCCTATCACTTTCAAGGTAAAAAATATTTTTTTAACTGTGACACAAACAATATTTAAAACAGAGAAATTGAATGTGCATATGTATTCACCCACCGAACGTCAATGCTTTGTCAACCCAAATCTAGACACTTGATTCTGTGACTATTGTTCAAGGCAAAACTGCTGCAATTTTTTCAACTTAGAAGGGCTGTGTTGTGTACAGGAGTCTTCAAGTCATGCTACAGATTCTCAATTGGATTAAGGTCTGTGCTTTGACTAGGCCATACTATAACATTTACCATATTTCCTGCACCATGAGATGCACTGGACCATAGGACGCACCTAGGTTTTAGAGGAGGATTATAAGAACAATTTTTTTTAATCAGACTTCAGATCAGACTCCAGTCATTATCAAACCTCAGATCAGACCCCCAATCTTCATCAGACCTCATATCAGACCCCTAATCTTCATCAGGCCTCAGATCTGACCCCCAATCTTCATCAGACCTCATATCAGACCCCCAATCTTCACCAGACCTCAGATCAGACAAACAAATAAATAAAGGGTGCTCTTCCTTCAGCGCTGCAATGTGACCTGACGTCACACAATGTCACGCCATAGTGCACACTTATGTGCACTACATCCTAACATGGTACACTGTCAGAAAACAGCACAGCACAGCACCCAGAGACCAGGGAGCAGTGAGTAAAACCAGCACCCAATATATTGGCTACTTCCTGGTCCTACTGTAATACCGTACTAATGAGTGCTTCCATAACAGAAGAGCTCATTAGTATTCGCATTTAAGACATACTGCCATTTTCCCCACCACTTTTGCAGCCTGGCAGCTCAGGGGGAGAATCTTTTTGCTGCAGCTCTCGCCCTGTAAGGCCTCTTTCACACGGGCGATATTTCTGCGCGGGTGCAATGCGTGAGGTGAACGCATTGCACCCGCACTGAATCCGGACCCATTCATTTCTATAGGGCTGTTCACATGAGCGGTGATTTTCACGCATTACTTGTGCGTTGCGTCAAAATCGCAGCATGCTCTATTTTGTGCATTTTTCACGCAATGCAGGCCCCATAGAAGTGAATGGGGCTGCGTGAAAATCGCAAGCATCCGCAAGCAAGTGTGTCTGCAGAGAAGGAAGCGCTGTGCGCTTCCTGTTCCGGCCCGGCGGTCATGTGACCGCCGTGACCGGAGTGTGCAGGGGCTGTGTGAGGTCTCTCAGAGACCTCGATCAGCCCTGCTCTGAGGCTGTACAGCGCTGGATTGCTGCTGTACAGCCTCTATAGGGGTGCATTTGTCCTGTAACTGGGGCTACTATGTCAGCCCCAGTTACAGGAGAAATCAACAGTTAAAAAAAAAAGAAAAAGTGAGTAAATGTCCCCCAAAGGTCTTGTATGACCTTATGGGGGACGAAAAGTGTAAAATAAAAAAAATAAAAATAAAAGGTTGAAAATAAAAAAATAAAAAAAAGTTTCACATGTAAAAAAAAAAAAAGTCCCCAAGTAAGGAATGAAAAAAAAAAGTTAAAAATAGAAAAAATAAAAAAAAGTATACATATTAGGTATCGCCGCGTCCGTATAAACCAGCTCTATAAAAATATCACATGACCTAACCCCTCGGGTGAACACCGTAAAAAAAAAAAAAAAAAAACTGTGTCAAAACAAGCAATTTTTGTCACCTTGCATCACAAAAGGTGCAACACCAAGTGATCAAAAACACGTATGTCCCACAAAATAGTACCAATAAAACCGTCACCTCATCCCGCAAAAAATGAGCCCCTACATAAGAAAATCTCTCAAAAAATAAAAAAACTATAGCTCTTAGAACATGGAGACACTAAAACATCATTTTTTTGGTTACAAAAATGCTATTATTGTGTTAAAGTGAAACAAATAAAAAAAAAGTATACATATTAGGTATTGCCGCGTCCGTAAAAACCAGCTCTATAAAAATATCACATGACCTAACCCCTCGGGTGAACACCGTAAAAAAAATAAAAAAAAATGTGTCAAAACAAGCAATTTTTGTCACCTTGCATCACAAAAGGTGCAACACCAAGTGATCAAAAACGCGTATGTCCCACAAAATAGTACCAATAAAACCGTCACCTCATCCCGCAAAAAATGAGCCCCTACATAAGAAAATCTCTCAAAAAATAAAAAAAACTATAGCTCTCAGAACATGGACACATTAAAACATAATTTTTTTGTTTCAAAAATGCTATTATTGTGTAAAACTTTAATAAATGAGAAAAAGTATACATATTAGGTATCGCCACGTCCGTAACACTCTGCTCTATAAAAATGTCACTTGACTGAACCCCTCAGGTGAACGCTGTAAAAATAAATAAATAGAAACTGTTCTAAAACAACCAATTTTTTGGTCACCTTGCCCCATAAAGTGTTATAATGAATGATCAAAAAATCATATGTACCCAAAAATAGTACTAATAAAACTGGCACCTTATCCCCTAGTTTCCAAAATGGGGTCACTTCTTGGGAGTTTCTACTGTAAGGGTGCATCAGGGGGCTTCAAATGGGACATGGCATCTAAAAACCATGTGGAGTTCCTTTTCTTCTGCGCCCTGCCGTGTGCCCATACAGCAGTTTATGACCACATGTGGGGTGTTTCTGTAAACCGCAGAATCTGGGTAATAAATATTGAGTTTTGTTTGGCTGTTAACCATCGATGTGTTAAAGAAAAAAATTGATTCAAATGGAAAATCTGCCAAAAAAGTGAAATTTAAAAATTTGATCTCCATTTTCCTTTAATTCTTGTGGAACGCCTAAAGAGTTAACAAAGTTTGTAAAATCGGTTTTGAATACCTTGAGGGGTGTAGTTTCTACAATGGGGTCATTTATGGGGGTATCCACTATGTAGGCCCCACAAAGTGACTTCAGACCTGAACTGGTCCTTATAAAGTGGATTTTGGCAATTTTCTTAAAAATTTGAAGAATTCCTTCTAAACTTCTAAGCCTTCTAACGTCCTAAAAAAATAAAATGACATTTCCAAAATGATGCCAACATAAAGTAGACATATGGGGAATGTTAAGTAATAAATATTTTATGAGGTATCACTTTCTGTTTTAAAAGCAGAGAAATTGAAATTTAGAAAATTGCTAATTTTTCCAATTTTTGGGTAAATTTGGGATTTTTTCATAAATAAAGGTGAAATATTTTGACACAAATTTATGACTATCATGAAGTACAATGTGTCACGAGAAAACAATCTCTGAATGAATTGGATAAATAAAGGCGTTCCAAAGTTATTACCACATAAAGTGAGATATGTCAGTTTTGCAAAATTTGGCCTGGTCAGGAAAGGGGCAAAGGGCCCAGATGGGAAGTGGTTAATGCAGAATGCTTAGTAAAATAGGGCTGGAGGGGTTAAAAAATAAAAAATAATTTAACTCACCTCATCCACTTGTTCGCGCAGCCGGGCTTCTCTTCTGTCTTCTTATTTGATGCCCAGCAAGACAGAAGAGAAGCTGGGCAAGTGAATAAAGTGAGTTTAATTTTATTTTTATTTTTTTTAACCCCTCCATCCCTAATTTACTTAGCATTCTGTATTAAGAATGCTATTATTTTCCCTTATAACCATGTTATAAGGGAAAATAATAAAATCTACGCAACACCTAACCCAAACCCGAACTTCTGTGAAGCAGTCCAGGTTCGGGTTTGGGTACCAAACATGCTGATTTTTCTCACGCGCATGCAAAACGCATTAAAACGCTTTGCACTTGCGCAGAAAAATCGTGCATTTTTTGGCGCGACGCACCCTCTTCCTATCCGGCCCTCAAACGAGACGCCAGTGTGAAAGAGGCCTAACTCTCACTGCTTCTAACAGAACATATGGCTGGTGGCAGTTAAAGATTTAAACAGCGCATTCGACCAGCTCAGTGAGACGGACAAAAAAATAAGAAAAAGAACAAACAGCAGGTAGCGTTCTACAGATAAATTTTATTGAATAGTTCACTGGCTATACAATTTTTTTTTTTACCTGCAATTACATAAGTATTCAGATTCAGGTGCTGGTTTGAATTTTTTTTTATATGTTTTGTGACACAACCCCTTTAAACCACTCCAGGGTAATGTTAACAGTACGCTTAGGCCTAGTTTACACGAACGTATGGCTTTTATAGTTTTTTGCGGTCCGTTTTTCACGGATCCGTTGTTCCGTTTTTGAGTTCCGTTGTGTTTACGTTTCCTTTCCGTTTTTCCGTTCCGTTTTTCCGTATGGCATATACAGTATACAGTAATTACATAGAAAAAATTGGGCTGGGCATAAAATTTTCAATAGATGGCTCAGAAAAAACTGAACGGATACGGAAGACATACGGATGCATTTCCGTATGTGTTCCGTTTTTTTTGCGGACCCATTGACTTTAATGGAGCCACGGAACGTGATTTTCGGCCAAATATAGGACATGTTCTATCTTTCAACGGAACGGAAAAATGGAAATACGGAAACGGAATGCATACGGAACACATTCCGTTTTTTTTGCGGAACCATTGAAATGAATGGTTCCGTATACGGACTGTATACGAAACACCAAAAAATGGCCCGTACACCCGCCAAAAAAACGTTCGTGTGAACTAGGCCTTAGGGTCATTGTCCTTCTGGAAGGTGAACCTCCATCCCAGTCGTAAATCTCTGGCAGACTGCAATAGGTTTTCCCTCAGTAATTACCCTGCATTTCCTGCCATTAGAGTTGAGCAGACACCTGGATGTTCGGGTTTGACGGGTTTGGCCGAACTTCGGAAAAAAGTTTGAGTTCGGGACCCGAACTTGACCCGAACTTGACCCCGAACCCGAACCCCATTGAAGTCAATGGGGACCCGAACTTTTGAGCACTAAAATGGCTGTAAAAATGTCATGGAAAGGGCTAGAGGGCTGCAAATGTCGTCAAAATGTGGTTAAGAGCATGGCAAGTGCTCTGCAAACAAATGTGGATAGGGAAATTACTTTAAATAACATAAAATACGTAAAAATAAAAAATAATAATCTTGATCTAGGAGGACCAGGTCCATATGGAGTAGGAGGTTGAGGAGGCGGTGGATGTGGCGGTGTAGGTGGAAGTGGCGGTAGAGGAGGAGGTAGCCTACACTGCTTTTTGTTTTAAAATGAATTTTTATTTTTTTAAATTAGGGTACACCCCAAAACATTGGGAAATATAACCCTCCAATCGTGCTAAACACAAGTTCAGACAATACACCGGCTGCAGGGCAGGCCAGCACCTCCAAGGCGTAAAGGGCAAACTCAAGCCATGTGCCCAATTTGGAGACCCGGAAGTTGAAGGGGGCTGACCCCTGTCAGTTAGTTCGTGTAGGCGTGTGCATACTTACTGCCCCACCAGTGATGTTCACGATCCAATTTGATATCTGCTCTATCAACTTTCGATGTTCTTTTATGCGCCTACCATGGTGATTATGGGGGGGGCGGGGAATCAGGGTTCTACGCCGGAGAGGGAACGTGAGAAAAAGAGACCAAATTTAAGGGAAATAAATTTATTTTAAAAAATTGGGATCGAGAAGAAATGTGGGAAAAGCTATTGAGGCGCAAATGTTGGCCAAAAGAGTATAGCGGAAATGTGGGACAAAGTATTGAAGCTTAAATGTGGTACAACTTGTTTAAGTTTAAGCATTGAATCAAAGGAGGTGGCACGCATCAATTAAAGAAGCATTTCAGAAATTTTATTCCCTGTCACCTATGCAGAGCAGGGGTTTATTCACGTCTAAAATTGTATAATGTCAACCCAAGAATGTAACAGGAAAAATTACAGAAATTAATTAACCTGTCTACTTGGTAGAGCAGGGGTCTATAACAGAAAACAATTGTTTATTGTCACCCGAAAATGTAAAATAAAAATTATTTTAATTTATTAAGCTGTCAACTAGGTAGAGGAGGGGTATATTACACCCAAAAATTGGTGAATTTGACCATAAAATGTAACTGACAAATGTTTTTTTTTTTTTTTACCGGTCTAATAGGTATAGCAGTGGTACATCACACCAAAAAATTGCTGAATTTCACCAGAAAATGTAACTGCTAATTTATTTTATTTTTTTACCGGTCTACTAGGTATAGCAGTGGTACTTCACACCAAAAAATTGTTGAATTTCAACTGAAAATGTAACTGACAATTTATTTATTTTTTTGTTAACCGGCCTACTAGGTACAGCAGTGGTACTATACACCCAAAAATTGGTGAATTTCACCCGAAAATGTTAATGATAATTTATTTTATTTTTTAACTGGCCTACTAGGTATAGCAGTGGTACTATACACCCAAAAATCGGTTAATTTCACCCTAAAATGTAATTGACAATTTTTTATTTGTTTTTTTAACCGGCCTATTAGGTATAGCAGTGGTACTATACACCCAAAAATTGGTTAATTTCACCAGAAAATGTAAATGACAAAGTAGTGAAATGATATAAAATAAAACACGTACAAATTTTTTTTTTTATTTATGAGGTGGAGTTCCATATGGAGTATAACAATGGCTGCTTAGTGCCGGTATACATGTCTATTCTGCACAAGGTACGGACAAGTCCTGAGGGATCCATGCCTGGTTCATTTTAATGAACGTGAGCTTGTCCACATTGGCTGTGGACAGGCGGCTGCGCTTGTCTGTGATGACGCCCCCTGCCGTGCTAAACACACGTACAGATAATACACTGGCTGCAGGGCAGGCCAGCACCTCCAAGGCGTAAAGGACAAGCTCAGGCCATGTGCCCAATTTGGAGACCCAGTAATTGAAGGGGGCAGACCCGTCATTTAGTACGTGTAGGAGTGTGCACACATACTGCTCCACCATGTTGGTGAAATGCAGCCTCCTGCTAAGACGTTCCATATCAGCTGGTGGTGCTGGTTGTTGTGGCGTGCTGACAAAGCTTTTCCACATTTCGGCCATGCTAACCCTGCCTTCTGATGTGCTGGCGGTGCCCCAGCTGCGTTGGTGACCTCTTCCTGGTCCTCTGCCTTCGCCTTGTGCTTCCACTGTGCCCCCGCTGTCAGGTGGGAATGCCATCAGCAGCGCGTCTACCAGTGTGCGCTTGTACTCGCGCATCTTACGATCACGCTCCAGTGATGGAATTAAGGATGGTACGTTGTCCTTGTAACAGGGATCCAGCAGCGTGGCCACCCAGTAATCAGCACAAGTTAGGCCTCTTTCACACGGGCGTTGCGGGAAAATGTGCGGGTGCGTTGCGGGAACACCCGTGATTTTTCCGCGCAAGTGCGAAACATTGTAATGCGCTTTGCACTCGCGTGAGAAAAATCACGTATGTTTGGGTTAGGTGTTGTGTAGATGTTATTATTTTCCCTTATAACATGGTTATAAGGGAAAATAATAGCATTCTGAATACAGAATGCTTAGTAGGTGATCAATTGAGGGTTAGAAAAAAATAAAAAAATTAACTCACCTTCTCCTCTTGTTCGCGTAGTTCCCGGTCTCTTCTTTACTTCTTTAATGATGAGCTATTGGCTAAAGGACATTTGGTGACGTCAGATCACATGCTCCAATCACATGGTCCATCACCGTGGTGATGGACCATGTGATTGGAGCATGTGATCTGACGTCACCACAGGTCCTAGCCGGTAGTTCATCATTAAAGAAGTAAAGAAGAGACCGGGAACTATGCGAACAAGAGGAGAAGGTGAGTTAATTTTTTAATTTTTTTTTAAACCCTCAATTGATCACCTACTAAGCATTCTGTATTCAGAATGCTATTATTTTCCCTTATAACCATGTTATAAGGGAAAATAATAACATCTACACAACACCTAACCCAAACATACGTGATTTTTCTCACGCGAGTGCAAAACGCATTACAATGTTTCGCACTTGCGCGGAAAAAAATCTGTATTCAGAATGCTATTATTTTCCCTTATAACCATGTTATAAGGGAAAATAATACAGTGAATAGACTGTCTCCTAGCAACCATGCGTGAAAATCGCACCGCATCCGCACTTGCTTGCGGATGCTTGCGATTTTCACGCAGCCCCATTCACTTCTATGGGGCCTGCATTGCGTGAAAAACGTGGGCAACTCGGCGGTCGTTGCAGAGACACTGCAGAATATAATCGCTAATGTGTGCCAGGCTGCCCAGAGGCAACAAAAAGCTGTCCTCTGTGGGAGGTGTATCGTCTGTGTCCTCTGTATCCCCCCATCCACGCACCAGTGATGGCCATGAGCTGGTCTGGATGCCACCCTGCTGTGAACATGGTTCCTCCTCCTCCATCTCCTCCTCCTCATCCTCCACCTCGTCATCCTCCAGAACTGTGCCCTGGCTGGACAATTGTGTACCTTGGGTTTGTGGGTGCAGGAACCCACCCTCGGAGCCACTTGGGAATGACTGGCGGGAAACCCTACGAAATGATCCCTCTTCCTCCTCCTCCTACTCCTGTGCCACATCCTCTTCCATCATCGCCAGGAGCGTTTTTTCAAGGAGGCATAGAAGTGGGATAGTAACGCTGAGAACGGTGTTATCGGCACAGGCCATGTTGGTGGAGTACTCAAAACAGCGCAACAAGGAACACAGGTCTCGCATGGAGGCCCAGTCATTGGTGGTGAAGTGGTGCTGTTCCGCCGAGCGACTCACCCGTCCGTGCTGCAGCTGAAACTCCACTATCGCCTGCTGCTGCTCGCACAGTCTGGCCAGCATGTGCAAGGTGGAGTTCCACCTTGTGGGCACGTTGCATATGAGGCGGTGAGCAGGAAGACCGAAGTTACGCTGCAGCGCTGACAGGCGAGCAGCAGAAGGGTGAGAACGCCAAAAACACGCACAGACGGCCCACACTTTATGCAGCAGCTCTGACATATCGGGGTAATTTTTAAGGAATCTCTGCACCACCAAATTCAGCACATGCGCCAGGCAAGGGATGTGCGTCAAACCGGCTAGTCCCAGAGCTGCTACGAGATTTCGCCCATTATCGCACACCACCAGGCCGGGCTTGAGGCTGACTGGCACAAACCACTCATCGGTCTGTTGTTCAAGGCCCGTCCACAGCTCCTGCGCGGTGTGGGGTTTGTCCCCCAAACAGATAAGTTTTAAAACTGCCTGCTGTCGTTTACCTCTGGCTGTGCTGAAGTTGGTGGTGAAGGTGTTACGCTGACCGGATGAGGAGCTGGTAAAGGATGAGGAAGCAGAGTAGGAGGAGGAAGCAACAGGAGGCAAACTGAAGCGCCCTGCAATCCTCAGTGGTGGAAGGACATGTGCCAAACTGATATCCGCCTCAGGCCCAGCCTCCACTGCATTTACCCAGTGTGCTGTTATGGAGATATAACGGCCCTGACCGTGCTTACTGGTCCACGTATCCGTAGTCAGGTGCACCTTGCCACAGATGGCGTTGCGCAGTGCACACCTGATTTTATCCCCTACTTGGTTGTGCAGGGAAGGGATGGCTTGCCTTGAAATGTAGTGGCGGCTGGGCACGACGTACTGTGGGACAGCCACCGCCATAAGGCCTTTAAAACTATCCGTCTCCACCAGACGGAATGACAGCATTTCAAAGGCCAGTAATTTAGAAATGCTGGCATTCAGGGCTAGGGATCGCGGGTGGGTAGGGGGGTACTTCCTCTTCCTCTCCAGCGTTTGGGAGATGGAGAGCTGAACGCTTCCGTGGGACATTGTGGAGGTGCTTGGTGACCCAGGTGTTGTTGTTGCTGGCAGATCCTCTGTTTGCGGGGTGGCAGGTGGCACTGTCACTCCAGAGGTGGATGAAGAGGCCGAGACTGCAGCAGAAGAGGAAGCAGGAGGAGCCAGAGACCTTTCTTGGTTTTTGAGGTGTCTACTCCACTGCAGCTCATGCTTTGCACTTAAATGCCTGGTCATGCAGGTTGTGCTCAGGTTGAGAACGTTTATGCCTCGCTTCAGGCTCTGATTGCACAGAGTGCAAACCACTCATGTCTTGTCGTCAGCACATTGTCTGAAGAACTGCCACGCCAGGAAACTCCTTGGAGCTGGCTTTGGTGTGCTCGGTCCCTTGCTGCGGTGGGCAGTAGGAGGCGTACTGTCTAGAGGATGGCCGCTCCGCTTTTGCACCCTGCTCCCTCTTCTGCTGTGCTGGTGGCTCTGTGCGACCACCACCTCTTCCTCTGAACTACACAGGTCACTCGCATAACCTTGATTCCAGGTGGGGTTGAGGACCTCATCGTCCTCCACATCATCTTCCACCCAGTCTTCACCCCTGCCTTCCTTGTCGGTCTGCACACTTTCGAAAGCCCCAGCAGTTGGCACCTGTGTTTCGTCATCATCCGAGACGTGCTGTGATGGTCCTCCCATGTACTCATCTTGAAAGTTAAGTGGTTGGGCATCAGTGCACTCAATCTCTTCCACTTCTGGGGCAGGGCTAGGTGGATGGCCCTGGGAAACCCTGCTAACAGAGTCATCAAAAAGCAGAAGAGACTGCTGCATGACTTGGGGCTCAGACTGCTTGGCTGATTTCCAAGGGGGTGAGGTGAAAGACTGATGGACATCGGCTGCAGGTGCCAACTGTGGTCTTTCAGCAGGAGACTGGGTGGGAGACAATGTGAAGGAACTGGATCCACTGTCAGCAACCCAATCTACTATCGCCTGTACTTGTTCAGGCCTCACCATTCGTAGAGCCGCATTAGGCCCGACCAAATACCGCTGCAGATTCTGTCGACTACTCTCACCTGAGGAAGGGGTTTCACTTGTGCGTGTAGCTGGCACAGATCGACCACGTCCTATCCCTGCAACAGGAACTCCACCAGCAGCACCACGACCTGGGCCACGTCCCTTATTTGACGCTCTCCTCATATTTTTCGAATTTAGGATCTTGCCCTAAATGGGTGTTTAATTAATAGTAGAATAGAACGACAGTATGTAAAGGGTGTATCTCACACGGCCTGAACCAGTGTAGGCCTGAATTCAATATTGGTGCACCACCAAATGGCGGTATTTCAAATGCCTGAATCAGACCCCTGTATGTGGAGGGAGTATCTCACAGGGCCTGAACCAGTGTAGGCCTAAATTAAATATTTCTTTGCACAAAATGGATGCATTTCAAATGGCTGTATTTCAAATTCCTGAATCCAACCCCTGTATGTAGAGGGTGTATCTCACAGGGCCTGAACCAGTGTAGGCCTAAATTAAATGTTTCTTTGCACAAAATGGATGTATTTCAAATGGCTGTATTTCAAATTCCTGAATCAAACCCCTGTATGTATAGGTGGTATCTCACAGGGCCTAAACCAGTGTAGGCCTAAATTAAATATTTCTTTGCATAAAATGGATGTATTTCAAATGGCTGTATTTCAAATTCCTGAATCAAACCCCTGTATGTAGAGGGAGTATCTCACAGGGCATGAACTAGTGTAGGCCTAAATTAAATATTTCTTTGCATAAAATGGATGTATTTCAAATGGCTGTATTTCAAATGCCTGAATCAAACCCCTGTATGTAGAGGGAGTATCTCAAAGGGCATGAACCAGTGTAGGTCTAAATTAAATATTTCTTTGCACAAAATGGATGTATTTCAAATGGCTGTATTTCAAATGCCTGAATCAAACCCCTGTGTGTAGATGGGGTATCTCACAGGGCCTGAACCAATGTAGACTTGAATTCAATATTGGTGCACCTAATGGTGGAATTTAAAATCTCTGACTGTAACCCAAATGTATTAAGGGTGTATCTCACAATGACATCTGCATCAAAGGCTGCCAACTAAATTTTTTGTGCCCAAACGAGTGTTTGTTTAACAACTGAATTTGACAGCAGTATATAAGCCTGTAATTTCACACGTGCTGAGGCTGCAAGGCCTGAAAATAGTGTTTTTTGTCAAATAAGTGTGTTTTTCAAACCCCAGAAAATGATGGGTGTATTTCTAGCTTAAATTGCACACTGACTAATCCAGATGTTGTAGATTGCCAAAAAAGTGTTTTTTTGGTAACAGAATATGAAAGCTGTATATATTAAACTTGAATTTAACACTTGCAGATCAGGAAAATACAGTTTTTTGACAAAAAAGTGTGTTTTTCAAACCCCAGAAAATGATGGGTGTATTTCTAGCTTAAATTGCACACTGGCTAATCCAGATGTTGTAGATTGCCAAAAAAGTGTTTTTTTGGTAACAGAATATGAAAGCTGTATATATTAAACTTGAATTTAACACTTGCAGATCAGAAAAATACTGTTTTTTAAAAAAAAGTGTGTTTTTCAAACCCCTGAAAATGATGGTTGTATTTCTAGCTTAAATTGCACACTGACTAATCCAGATGTTGTAGATTGCCCCAAAAAAATTTTTTTCGTAACAGAATATGAAAGCTGTATATATTAAACTTGAATTTAACACTTGCAGATCAGGAAAATACAGTTTTTTGGCAAAAAAAAGTGTGTTTTTAAAACCCCAGAAAATGATGGGTGTATTTCTACCTTAAATTGCACACTGACTAATCCAGATGTTGTAGTTTGACAAAAAAAATGGTGATTTGCAATGTCCCAAAAGCTCAGATGCAGTGCTGGTGCACTGAGCTTGCATAAAATGTCCGCTGCCGCCGCCCTCCTGACTAACAGAATTATAAAAGTTAGTTTTTTTTGGTCAATGAGCTCAGGGCAGGGTAAAACGATTGTGTCCTGCACCCACACAACTATTTCTCTGTAGATCGCTGAGTTAGATTCTCTCCTATTCTCTCCCTGAAATCACAAGTCCAGCAGCATACTCTCCCTACACTTGTAACAGCAGAGTGACGTGCAGCGCTACGTGACTCAAGCTTATATAGATCCTGGGTCACATGCTGCTCTGGCCAATCACAGCCATGCCATTAGAAGGCATGGCTGTGATGGCTTCTAAGGTCAGACAGTTAACCGCTTGTTGATTGGCTGCTCTGCAGCCTTTCAAAAAGTGCCAAGAAAGCGCCGAACACCGAACCCAAATTTTTACTGAAATGTTCGGGTTCGGGTCCGGGGTCCAAAAATCCTAAAGTTCGGTACGAACCCGAACTTTACAGCGCTCAACCCTAACTGCCATTCATATTTCATTCAATCCAAACTAGTTTTCTAGTCTCTTTTGATGAAAACATTCAGTTTTAGGCTGGTTTCACACGGGCGTTGTGGGAAAAGGTGCGGGTGCGTTGCGGGAACATGCGTGATTTTTTCGCACGAGTGCCAAACATTGTAATGCGTTTTGCACACGCGTGAGAAAAATCGGCATGTTTGGTACCCAAACCCGAACTTCTTCACAGAAGTTCGGGTTTGGGTTAGGTGTTCTATAGATTGTATTATTTTCCCTTATAACATGGTTATAAGGGAAAATAATAGCATTCTGAATACAGAATGCTTAGTAAAATAGGGCTGGAGGGGTTAAAAAACAAACAATTTTTTTTTAACTCACCTTAATCCACTTGATCGCGCAGCCGGCATCTCTTCTGTCTTCTTCTTTGCTGTGCACAGGAATAGGACCTTTGATGACGTCACTGTGCTCATCACATGGTCCAATCACATGGTTCATCACCATGGTGAGGGACCATCTGATTGGATCATGTGATGTGACGTCACCACAGGTCCTTAGCCGGCAGCTCAACATTACAGAAGAAGACAGAGATCCGCAACTACGCGATCAAGTGGACTCGGTGAGTTAACTTTTTTTTATTTTTAACCCCTCCATCACTATTTTACTTTGATTCTGCATTCAGAATGCTATTATTTTCCCATGTTATAAGGGAAAATAATACAGATCGGGTTCCCAGCCCGATCGTCACCTAGAAACCATGCGTGAAAATCGCACCGCATCTGCACTTGCTTGCGGATGCTTGCGGTTTTCACGCGGCCCCATTCACTTCTATGGGGCCTGCGTTACGTGAAAAACGCAGAATATAGAGCATGCTGCGATTTTCACGCAACGCACAAGTGATGCATGAAAATCACAGCTCATGTTCACAGCCCCATAGAAACGAATGGGTCAGGATTCAGTGCGAGTGCAATGCGTTCAACTCACGCATTGCACCCACGTGGAATACCCACCCGTGTGAAAGGGGCCTTAGTCTTATTTGACCAGCGAACCTTTTTCTATGTCTTTGGGGAGCCTGTCACAGCTTTCTTGCATCGAAATCAAAACAGGTTTTCATTAGGCAAGGGCTTAATTCTGCCCACTCTTCTGTAGAGCCCCACTCTACAATTTATAGTCCTATGGGTAGATACTTTCATCTCCACTGTGGATCTTTTTGAGCTCTTTCAGTGTTATCTTTGGTGTCTTTGTTGAATCTTTGACTAATGCCCTCCTCTGTGAGCTTCACTGGGTGGTCTTCTCTTGTCAGATTTGTAGTTATGCCATATTCTTTCCATTTTGTTTTAATGTATTTAATGGTGATCTGTGGGATGTTCAGAATTTGGGATGTTTTTTTTTTTTATAAATCAATCCTGATCTTTATTTCTCCATAACCTGGACTCTACCTTGTTTGGAGAACTCCTTGGTCTTCATGCTGCTTGCTTAGCAGTGCTGCAGACTCGGAGGCCTTTCTGACAGATGTGACAGATCTTGTGACACTTTGATTGCATATGGGGAGGAGAACTTAATTAATAGTGACTTTGGAAGATAATAGGTTGTACTAGACCTTATTTAGGGATTTCATATTAAAGGGGGTGAATACATTTGCTCTCACAATTTTCAGTTGATTATTATTAACCAAGGTATTTTTTTATTCCTTTTTAACAATTTGGACTATTTTGTCAGGTCCATTACATAAAATCTAAATTTATAATTCACTTTACTTCCAGATTGTAATGCAACCCTAAATAAACTTAAAGTGGTTTTACAATATCAGAATATTGATGGTCTATCCTCCAGATAGGCCATCAATATTGTATTGGTGGGGTCCAGCTCTCTGCACCCCACCAATCAGCTGTTTGCTGCGGTACTTATGATTGCTGTAGTTTCTTCATTGCTTACATAGGTCTTTCTACATGCATGCTGTCGAATTAGTAGCAGCTGTGCAGTATATAACAGCTTTGTCCCTATTAAGTGAAAAGGATGAAGCTACAATACCCTGCACCAGGGCTGCCGTCAGCACCCAGCATACCTGGGCAAGTGCCTGGGCAGCACTGCCAATTAGGCGATGTGAGGGCAGCAGCGATGGAAGCAGGACTGTGGGAAATGAGTGCTTCCATTGTGGAAGTTGGATGGTGTGGCGGAGCAGGAGAGAGGCATCTCCCTTCCCCATTCCTCTGATAGGCTGCAGACACTAGGCCTTTAAGAGGCCAGCGCAGGCAGCGCAATGAGGTCACAGTGCGTACAGCGCCAGAAGAGGCCTGCATCGCATCCCTGCCAGAAGCATGGAGTTAAGTGTTAGTGTTGTTGTTTTTTTATTCGGCATGATTTTTTTGGGCACATATTAGGGGGCATTTTTCTGCTGTCACATTATAAGGAGAATTATTATTACTGGGGGCATTATGGTGAGCTTTATTATTGAATAAAAAGCAATCCAAAAGGTGTGTGTATGCAAAAATGGTAAAAACTACAGCTCGTCCCTTATGCTGCTAGCACCAGCTGGGAAAAGCACAACTCAGCTCATTGTAGTTAGATCATACAAGACCTTGATCAAAAATAAGGCAATTTCAATGTGCATGCCAGCTTTACTTTCAAGATCACAGTGACTTATTATTTGCAGATCTGTGGTGCTAATAAATCTAATGTGGTAAATCTTTGTTTCCATTTTTGATCTAGTAGGGCTAATCACATTCATTCACCGCAAACATGTGGATTTTCTGGATATCTGCCATTTACTTGATCAGCAGCATATTGTACAGCAGTGGAGGAATCCTACCTCAGACAGGTAATGCACCAATATTGCCTAATATACATGCTTCACTCAATATAGGGGCATATATAGGGTTGTACAGGAGTCATAAAAACATGTCTGCTTTCTTCCAAAAACAGTGTCATACCTTTTCACAGGTTGTGTGTAGTATTGTTGGTTTGTCCCACTCACATTAATGGAACTGAGCAGCAATACTGGGCACAGCCTATGGACAGGTCTGCTGCTATTCCTGGGGGTAAAAGGGCAGCCATGTTTTTCTGAACCTGTACAACCTTTTAAGACACTATTATGCTCACTTATGTCTATTCTATATTTCTGCTTCGGCTTGTGTTTATCTAAAGTGGCATGCAAAAGTTTGGGCATGCCTGATCAAAATTACTGTTACTGTATGATGCAATTTGACAATGTTACATCCCATGTCACCACCCAACTCAAGGTTCTCTCAAAGTCTCTCAATGGTCTAAAAAGACTCCTTAAAGGGAGTCTGTCATCAAAGTTTCACCTTTTTAACCCTTCCCATAGCTTTCTAGCAGCCTTACAGTTAATAAAAACGTTACCTTTATGAGCATTCCTGGACTTATAAAACCGGCAAAAAACAACTTAGTAGCATATGCAAATGAGGGCTTGCAAGTGCCCAGGGGCGGTGTTACCCTCGTAGGTGCCCAGCTAGCTCAGCCTTATCGTCGCTTCCCCCCGCCCATTCTTTCCCTCTGACTGCCCATCCTTTCCCTCTGACCGCCCATCTACTTACTTCTTGTTTCACCGAGATCCAGCGCCTGTGCACTCAGTCCGTCGGCCGGCGCATGCGCACTGCAATGCCCATTCCTTGTATGGCATCACAGTAATTAATGCGCATGCGCCGGCTAACGGCACGAAGCCGGAACATGCGCATTAATTACTGTGATGCCGTACAAGGAATGGCCGACGGACTGAGTGCGCAGGCGCGGGATCTCGGCGAAACAAGAAGTAAGTAGATGGGCGGTCAGAGGGAAAGAATGGGCGGGGGAAGCGACAATAAGGCTGAGCTAGCTGGGCACCTACGAGGGTAACGCCGCCCCTGGGCACTTGCGAGCCCTCATTTGCATTTGCTACTAAGTTGTTTTTTGCCGGTTTTATAAGTCCAGGATTGCTCATAAAGGTAACGTTTTTATTAACTGTAAGGCTGCTAGAAAGCTATGGGAAGGGATAAAAAGGTGAAACTTTGATGACAGACTCCCTTTAACTTTAAAGAGGTTGTCTTACTTCAGCAAATGGCATTTATCATGTCCACAAAGTTAATACAAGGCACTTACTAATGTACGTTTCCTTGTACAAACTTTGGAAATGTATTAAAAATTTAGCAAATCAAATGCTAATAGCTTAAATGATTCACATTTATCTCCTACACTACCTCTCTTCACATTTGCAGCCGGCAGAAAAACAGAAAGCAGATTTAATGGGTCATAAAAGAACATAACATATCTGTTGTATCCGTCATGGATCTTGTAAAACAGAAGCAATGACGACATTGTGAACAGAGCCAAGCTGTTTATCACATAAGCACATATCTATCAAAGGAAAGAATTCTCTATGTCCCAATTTAGAGGAAAAATTCTGTAAAGCAGAATGTGAACAGGCAAAATTCTGAATGTTCTCCATAAAATTTGTAAAGTAGCCAGAAACTCTTTAAATTCATTCAGGCAGGAAAAATCCACCGCCTGCTCAGCGGTCTATTACTTTGATCAGTGGAGCGCTACTGGTAGGGGGCGTGGCAGCTGTACACACCTCTACTCCCTATTGGTCTGCTCCTCTTTTCGTGTCAGCTGAAGGAAGGAACTTCCCCTTTATATACCCACATTCTTGCTGCCGTGTGCGGCCATCCTAGCGCCAGCAGTTGACCATAGAGCATAAGTAGTACACTGCTTCTACATACTGTATACCACACGTATCTCCATCTCCTGATGATGCACCCATTGTAGAACTAGCAGTGTGGGCTTGCTTAGTTCAGATCACAGTAAAAATGGGGGCTGTATTAGTTTAGTACGCAACTGCACCGCCAAGCTGTAAGCTGAGGCAGTCTGAGACAGATTTTGTCCAGACGAATCTCAGCAAATTTTCCTATGGGCAGCCTAATATTTGCTGGCTCCCATTATAGTCAATGTATATATGGTGAGCTTAGGTAGCCTGATCCTCTGCCGGATCAGGCTACCGAATTCCAAGCACAACTGTGAACGTGAAAGAGGGGAGCCTGTGGATCCTGGCCTTTACCAGCTGCCCTGGTCAGCTGTGCTGTTAATATTGATGCTGCCTGTATGGCTCATAAACAATGCAACTTTAATTGGTTCAGGCACACTGACAAGGTTAATCACCCCCAAGAAGAAGTGTAAAAGTAGGGGGTGACTGTGGTTTAGTGGTTATTTCTGGTATGTGCAAATAGATAATACAAGACCACTATCGCCCCCACTGTTTCTCGCTGTGGATAATAGGTAGACAAACTACAGATAAAATCCATGCGGAAACTGACCTACAGTTCCGATTTTAAAGTTTTTTTCTGAGTGTTTAATACAGATGGCCTATCCTCAGTATCTGATTGGTGGGTGTCCAACTCCAGTGACTCAAACAGAAGACCAGAAGATCCACAGAAGGTTACTTAAAGTGATTCTTAGAGACTTTAATATTGATGACCTATCCTCAGGATAGGTCATCAATATGTGATCGATGGGGGTCTGACTCCCAGGACCCCCACAGTCAACTGTTTGAAGAGGCCATGATATTCTGGTGAGCACTGCGGTCTCCTCACAGCTCATCAAGCACAGCACTGTATATTGTATAGCAGCTGTGCTTGGTATTGCAGCTCAGGCCTTCTTACTTGAATGGGACGGAGCTGCACCTAGGCCACTATATTCAAGAACATGACTTTACTGGCCTAGGAAGAGGCCCCAGCAGCCTCTTCAAACTGCTGATCAGACTGGGTGCTTGGAGTCTGACCCCCACCGATCAGATTGTGATCATCACAATATTAATATCAAAATCTCGGACAACCCCTTTAATGAAGAACTGTAGGCCTTTATATAAATATCTGTTGAACGACTAACTAAGGTAACTAAGGAGGCTGAGAGAACAGTCACAGATACACTGCAGTTGAAGGAGTCATTTTTTTTCTAACACCACCCAAGTCCATGAGCTGTGTCTGGTAATGCAGTTCAGTCAAACACACGTTGTACCAAAAGAAAATATTTCGGCTCAATCACCAGTCTATTGTGAGTGCGTTGAAAAGTTGTCCTTTATGAGTATATAAATATATATAAATAGATGCAGTTAATTATCTATTGTGACAGATGAGAGATTTGGGTCTTGAATTTACATCCTTCACTCTTTATGGACAGCTTCTTCCTTATTATGTGTAATGAAAATTTATCTTCTACCATTTTATTTGCAATTTTATTGTATTGTTAACATGCCTTTTATGGGTCGTCTCAATTGTATTCAGAGTTATCCAAATAACAATTCCCTAATATAATGATATCATCAGAAAATATTTTTGTACATTTGGCAGATATTTGCTAATGTAACAGAATATACTCATTAAAAGGAAATCTGTCAGATGTTTTGAGCATGCTAAACCATTGACAGCACAAGGTTTGGGCTTGGGTGAGCCGTACAAAAATACCTTTTTTGAAGCTTTTCTCATCAGAAGCAGTGTGATTATGAAGTTTTTTGGGGCTTCACCGTGATACACTCTCTACATTGAGCTGCTTCACAGACCCTCCCCTCTGCTCTGAGTGACAGCTGTAGCATCCAACTAGGAGACCACTGCAGCTGAGGGGAGGGACTGTGTAGCAGGTCAATGCAGAAAGCACTTCACAGTGAAGCCTGTCCTGATGAGAAAAGTTCTACAAGAGGTAAGTTTTTACTGCTCTCTCAAGCCCCTACCTAATGCTGTCAGCAGTTTAGCATGGTCAAAAGTGCTGCTGACAGACTCCCTTTCTCAGGGAAGTTACAGGACATTTGAATATTACCATTCTTTATAGATTCCAATGACTATTATTCATTATAATTTTCTAATGCTTTGGAAGTCAATGACTACAGTATGTGCTACAGTATGTGTAATACTATAATATGAAGGACATGAGTGACGAGAGCATGGGTGCTTTTGAACATTTGATGTGGCAAAATAGCTTTAGGGTTAAATGGACATCAATATGAGGACTTATATACAGTACAACTTTTTGGTACATATAAAGCAGATTGCAGAGATCTACTTGTGCTACATTTATATACAATGAAGTATGGCTCAGACATAGATACTTGTTAGAAACTGATACTGCTTAAAGGGGTTATCCCATCTTAGACAATGGGGGCATATCGCTAGGATATGCCCCCATTGTCTGATAGGTGCGGGTACCACCTCTGGGACCCACACCTACAAGGAGAACGGAGCCGGGGAGAGTTGTGGCTGGAGGACCCCGGGGTCCGTCTTCCACCAGGCGCAGCTCTCCGCCTCTCCCATTGAAGCACACTGCGCATGCGCGGCCACCGATCCCATTCATTTCTATGGGGCCGATGGAATTAGACGAGCCAGCGCTCGGCTATTTTCGGCGGCTCCATAGAAATGAATAGAAGGTGGCTGAGCATGCGCGGTGCTCCCTCCTCAAATTTCTCCACTCCGTTTTCCTTGCAGGTGCGGGTCCCAGAGGTGGGGGCATATGGGGGCATATCCTAGCGATATGCCCCCATTGTCTAAGATAAGATAACCCTTTTAAGGTATTTTCTACTATATACAGAATTTGTATATCATACAAGATTAGGAAATAATGAGACATTTGACTGTGGTATTTTACAGATAATCAGTGCCCAAACTTACAAAGCGAAGGAATCAGCACAGTAGGAGATGGAAATGAAAACAACACAGGTATGTAGAAAATAAAATTTGCACCTCTTCCATATTTTGGACCCACTCCTGGTTTAGGGTTACAAATATTGATGTAACATACTGAACTAATATTGGCGTGTGAAAGTGGCCTAAGCTTTTAGGCTGGCGCTACTTTGCAACTTTGGCTGCTATAAGCGTTGTGCAACCAAAGGATGTGACTGCAACTCTAGATTTTTTTTTTGTAATTATGGGGTCGTGGTCACAGCAAATTGCCAGTCGGTCTTTGGTTGCATGAGTTGTGGCCAAAGTCTGGGGTAGCCTCAATTTTAATGTACAGAGAAAGTAATATGTTTGAGATGATAAAATAACCTCTTAGGTGAGAATAACATATGCAAGCTTCAACAATTATGTAGGAGAACTCTCATTAACAGCTCAACATAATAATCAGTAGGCATGTGAGAAGATACTCTAAATACTGGGCTTCATAAACTGAGATATGCTGGGAATTCAATCAAGAAATCAAAATAATGATAATCATGTGCTATACTGCATATGTATGTAAGGCTACTTTCACACTCGCGTTTTGTGCGGATCCGTCATGGATCTGCACAGACGGATCCGTTCAGATAATACAACCGCCTGCATCCGTTATGAATGGATCCGCTTGTATTATCTTTAACATAGCCAAGACAGATCCGTCTTGAACACCATTGAAAGTCAATGGAGGACGATTCAGTTTTCTATTGTGCCAGATTAATTTGTGTCATAGAAAACGGATCCGTCCCCATTGACTTACATTGTGTGTCAGGACGGATCTGTTTGACTCAGTTTCGTCAGACGGACGCCAAAAAGTTGCAAGCAGTGTTTTGGTGTCCGCCTCCAAAGCAGAATGGAGACTGAACGGAGGCAAACTGATGCATTCTGAGCGGATCCTTCTCCATTCAGAATGCATTAGGGTAAAACTGATCCGTTTTGGACCGCTTGTGAGAGCCCTGAACGGATCTCACAAACGGAAAGCCAAAACGTCAGTGTGAAAGTAGACTAATACACAAACTGTAAAGCTCATAATTGATTTATGAAAATGTGCCATCTCTAAAGTGCCACAAAGGCATAGAAAAAATTACAAAAAAATACAGAACACTCAGGATATCCCAAGAATAATAAAGGACTTTACCCTTGGAGATGAATGTTGTATCCACAATCAGTGCAGAGTTCAAAAATCTAAAGCTGACAAACCAGTAGCTTCATAAGGAGATCTCCCTTTTATAGTTGTTATATGATTTTACATTGAAACTGATGACCTGGTCAAGCAGATACATTTTTTTATAAAGGGCTCAGAGTCATAAATAAGAAATAACACTCACCTCACTGCTCCCTGTGGCTCCATTCCACCACTTACAGGGTCTACGCTGGTTTCTACTTTCTGGTCCTGTGTCCACACACAGGAAATGTCAGGGAATGCCTGCTCAGTCAATCAATGGAGTCCCAGGACGTAGAGACCAGTGGAGTCCTTGTGACCATCAGTAAAGGAGCAGTGTTGGATCAGTGTGCTGAAAAATAAGGTTAAGGCCTCATGCACACGGCCGTTCACCGGCAGTGGCCGTATTGCGGCTCGCAAACGGCGGGTCGGCAATCCACGTCCGCCGGCCGTGTGCACCCCGCATCCCCGATGCGGACCCATTCGCTTGAATGGGTCCGCAATTCCGGAGACGCGGAACGGAGTCACGGAACATCGGAAGCCCTACGGAGTGCTTCTGTGGTGTTTCTTTCCGTTGTTCCGGCATGTCGTTTTTTTTGCGGTGCGGACTGACCACGGACCCATTCAAGTTGAATGGGTCCGGCCCGCTGCATGGATGTTGCCCGCGCAACGGCCGTGTGCATGAGGTCTAAGACATAAAAATTACTCTTTCTCCACAAAACATGCTTTTACAGTCCAAAATTAGTAAAATATGAGATAATCTATACAAATCTTTTTAATAATGTTATTTATACTGCACTGTTGATGCAATAAAAAAGCCATGTAATGATAGCGGTTTTACTATTTAAAAAGTTATGTGTCCTGGAATTCTGTGTAAAATTGCTGTCTCATAAAGGCCTAACAATGAACTAGCAATATTTTCATGCAACTGTAGGGTGGGCCCCCAAAGTCACTTCCACTGGTGGGCCCTACGGTTCCCAGTCTGACACTGGTTGAGCCCCTGTATTTTTCAATGTGCCTCAGTGTGAAAATCAGATATATGGCAGAAGAGCCCATACAATTCTATGAGTGCTGTATTACAGATATGTAGATGAAGATCTTAAATACAAAATTAGGCATGAATTACAATACATTAACAAAATTAGCATAACCCATCTTTTATTTTCATGCTGTACAAGGTTTGAAGATTGGGCCCTTTGCTAAGGATTAGTGATGTCACAGCACTGTTATATTCAAGCGGTTGTCTGTTAGTAAAGTGAAATGAAACTTCTTCAATAACAGCCTTAGATAGGCGCCTGGTTCCATAGTTTTTTCACAGTCTTGGATAACAGGCAGGTACATAGGACCATTCAGTTCACTGCTGGTAAATGATGAGACCTAGCCAGCTGGACTCCATTTTCAAAGAGGCTCGGATTCACTGAGCTTGGAAATCCTGCTGACTCCTTCTACTGTACTATCTGTAATTGGCGTTCATTACTTCGGAGGCAGATGGCATCTAGGGTTCTTTTCTACTTGCCAGCAGGAAGCCCTACTTCAGCTTACGATTAAGGAAAAGGAATGCCCACTGACATTAAATACCAGCATCTTGCTTTGCTGCCAGTCATATATCCTGCTCATGTATAGTGGCAGTTGACATTTCTTATGAAGGCAGAGAGTCTGAAGGAGATTTATCATTTCCTCTGTATAATATTACAATCTGACCAGCATTAGGCCTCATGCACACGACCGTTTTTTTTGCGGTCTGCAAAAACGGGTTCCGTAGTTCCGTGATCCGTGTCCGTTTTTTCCTCTGTGGGTCTTCCTTGATTTTTGGAGGATCCACGGACATGAAGGAAAAAGTCATTTTGGTGTCCACCTGGCCGTGCGGAGCCAAACGGATCTGTCCTGACTTACAATGCAAGTCAATGGGGACGGATCCGTTTGATGTTGACACAATATGGTGCAATTGCAAACAGATCAGTCCCCCATTGACTTTCAATGTAAAGTCAGGAGTCCCTATTATACCATCGGATCGGAGTTTTCTCCAATCCGATGGTATATTTTAACTTGAAGCGTCCCCATCACCATGGGAACGCCTCTATGTTAGAATATACCATCGGATTTGAGTTATATCGTGAAAACTCAGATCTGACAGTATATTCTAACACAGAGGCATTCCCATAGTGATGGGGACGCTTCAAGTTAGAATATACTAAGAACTGTGTACTTGACTGCCCCCTGCTGCCTGGCAGCACCCGATCTCTTACAGGGGGCTGTGATCCGCACAATTAACCCCTCAGGTGCCGCCAGACAGGAGGGGGCAGACCCCCCTCCCTCCCCAGTTTTAAATTCATTGGTGGCCAGTGCGGCCCCTTTCCCTCCCCTGTATTTAACTCATTGGTGGCCAGTGCGGCCCCCCTCCCTCCCTGTATTTAACTCATTGGTGGCCAGTGCGGCCCCCCTCCCTCCCCTGTATTACATTCATTGGTGGCCAGTGCGGCCCCCCCCTCCCTCCCTCCCCTGTATTGCATTCATTGGTGGCCAGTGCGGCCCCCCCTCTCCCCCCTCCTAATTAAAATCCCCCCCATCATTGGTGGCAGCGGAGAGTTCCGATCGGAGTCCCAGTTTAATCGCTGGGGCTCCGATCGGTAACCATGGCAACCAGGACGCTACTGCAGTCCTGGCTGCCATGGTTAATTAGCAATTTTAGAAGCATTATACTTACCTTCGCTGTTTGTGGCCAGCTGGGCGCTCCTCCTACTGGTAAGTGACAGGTCTGTGCCGGGCATTGCTTATAGCACAGACCTTTCACTTACCAGTAGGAGGAGCGCCCGGCCGGTCACAGACAGCACAGGTAAGTATAATGCTTCTAAAATTGCTAAGTAACCATGGCAGCCAGGACTGCAGTAGCATCCTGGTTGCCATGGTTACCGATCGGAGTCCCAGCGATTAAACTGGGACTCCGATCGGAACTCTCCGCTGCCACCAATGATGGTGGGGGGATTTTAATTAGGAGGGGGGGAGAGGGGGGCCGCACTGGCCACCAATGAATGTAATACAGGGGAGGGAGGGGGGGCCGCACTGGCCACCAATGAATGTAATAAAGGGGAAGGAGGGGGGCCGCACTGGCCATCAATGAATGTAATACAGGGGAGGGAGGGAGGGGGGGCCGCACTGGCCACCAATGAATTTAAAACTGGGGAGGAAGGGTGGTCTTCCCCCTCCTGCCTGGCAGCACCTGATCTCTTACAGGGGGCTATGATACGCACAATTAACCCCTCAGGTGTGGCACCTGAGGGGTTAATTGTGCGGATCACAGCCCCCTGTAAGAGATCGGGTGCTGCCAGGCAGCAGGGGGCAGTCATGTACACAGTTCTTAGTATATTCCAACTTGAAGCGTCCCCATCACTATGGGATCGCCTCTGTGTTAGAATATACTGTCGGATCTGAGTTTTCACGAAGTGAAAACTCAGATCTAAATAAGCTTTTATGCAGACGGATCTGCGGATCCGTCTGTGTGAAAGTAGCCTACGGACACGGATCACGGACGCGGATGACAATCTTGTGTGCATCCGTGTTTTTTCACGGACCCATTGACTTGAATGGGTCCGTGAACCGTTGTCCGTCAAAAAAATTGGACAGGTCATATTTTTTTGACGGACAGGAAACACGAACCACGGATGCGGATGAAAAACAGGGCATTTTCCGAGTTTTCAACAGACCCATTGAAAGTCAATTGGTCCGAAGAAAATCACAGAAAACGGAACAACGGACACGGATGCACACAACGGTCGTGTGCATGAGGCCTTAGTCTGTGATCCACCTATTTCTATGGGCCTTGGCCACAGATTGACATAACAGTTGGTACATCACATTTTGCAGATCTGTTGAGGACAGATATTTAGAATGAAGTCTTTATTTGGAACAGTTTAATATGTTAGGAATTGTGTTACAAACTGTTTGCTACTATAAACCTATTACCTAAATGTTACAAACAACAACAAATTCCTTGCTGCCTCGCAGCTAGGCAACTGCCTTACACCTGAATTTTATTCATTTCATCAACTTGCTTTGCCTCCTTAATTTACATAGTAACATAGTACATAAGGCCGAAAAAAGACATTTGTTCATCCAGTTCGGCCTGTCATCCTGCAGGTTGATCCAGAGGAAGGCAAAAAAAAACTGTGAGGTAGAAGCCAATTTTCCCCACTTTAGGAGAATAAAAAATTCCTTCCGGACTCCATTCAGGCAATCAGAATAACTCCCTGGATCAACGACCCCTCTCTAGTAGCTATAGCCTGTAATATTATTACGCTCCAGAAACACATCCAGGCCCCTCTTGAATTCCTTTATTGTACTTACCATCACCACCTCCTCAGGCAGAGAGTTCCATAGTCTCACTGCTCTTACCGTAAAGAATCCTTTTCTATGTTTGTGTACAAACCTTCTTTCCTCCAGACGCAGAGGATGTCCCCTCGTCACAGTCACAGTCCTGGGGATAAATAGATGATGGGATAGTTCGCTGTACTGACCCCATATATATTTATACATATTAATTAGATCTCCCCTCAGTCGTCTTTTTTCTAAAGTGAATAACTCTAATTTTGATAATCTTTCAGGGTACTGTAGTTGCCCCATTCCAGTTATTACTTTAGTTGCCCTCCTCTCGACTCTCTCCAGCTCTGCTATGTCTGCCTTGTTTACAGGAGCCCAGAACTGTACACAGTACTCCATGTGTGGTCTGACTAGCGATTTGTAAAGTGGTAGGACTATGTTCTTATCACGGGCATCTATGCCCCTTTTGATGTAACCCATTATCTTATTGGCCTTGGCAGCAGCTGCCTGACACTGGTTTTTGCAGCAAAGTTTGCTGTTTATTAAAATTCCTAGATCCTTTTCCATGTCAGTGTTATCGAGTGTTTTACCATTTAGTATGCAGGGGTGACTTGCATTATTCCTTCCCATGTGCATAACTTTACATTTGTCAGTGTAAAACCTCATCTGCCACTTATCTGCCCAAGCCTCCAATCTATCCAGATCCCTCTGTAGTAGTATACTGTCCTCTTCAGTGTAAATTACTTTACACAGTTTAGTGTCATCTGCGAAAATTGATACTTTACTATGCAAGCCTTCTATAAGATCATTAATAAATATATTGAAGAGAATAGGGCCCAATACTGACCCCTGAGGTACCCAACTAGTGACAGTGACCCAATCTGAGTGTGTACCATTAATAACTACCCCCTGTTCTCTATCATTGAGCCAGTTACTTACCCATATACAGACGTTTTCTCCCAGTCCGAGCATTCTCATTTTATATACTAACCTTTTATGTGGTACAGTGTCAAATGCTTTGGAGAAGTCCAGATATACGACATCCATTGATTCGCCGCCGTCAAGTCTAGAACTTACCTCCTCATAGAAACTGAATAAATTATTTGGCATGAACGATCCCTCACGAAGCCATGCTGATATGGCGTTATTTGCTTATTTCCGTTAAGATGCTCTAACATAGCATCTCTCAGAAAACCTTCAAACAGTTTACCCACAACAGATGTTAAACTTACCGGCCTATAGTTTCCAGGCTCTGTTTTTGGACCCTTTTTGAATATTGGCACCACATTTGCCATGCGCCAATCCTGTGGGACATTCCCTGTCAGTATAGAGTCCGCAAATATCAGAAATAAGGGTCTGGCTATGACATTACTTAATTCCCTTAGGATACAGGGGTGTATGCCATCCGGTCCTGGCGATCTGTCTATTTTAATCTTTTTAAGTCGCTGATGTACTTCTTCCTGGGTCAGACAGGACACTTTTAATGGGGAATTTATTTTTACATTCTGCATGTCATCTGACAGTTTATTTTCCTCAGTGAATACATTGGAGAAAAAAATATTTAACAGCTTTGCTTTCCCCTCGTCGCTCTCTGCGACTTCCCCCTCATTACTCTTTAAAGGGCCGACACCTTCAGATTTATACCTTTTAACATTTATATAATTGAAAATCATTTTAGGGTTAGTTTTACTCTCTTTGGCAATTAATCTCTCGGGCTCTAGTTTGGCCGCTTTTATTTGTTTTTTACATGTTCTATTTTTTTCCTTATAGTTTTTCAGTGCTTCCGTGCTACCCTCCTGTTTTAGTGATTTGTATGCTTTATTTTTGTCATTTATTGCTTTCTTTACAGTTCTATTTATCCACATTGGTTTCTTTTTGTTCCTTAACCTTTTATTCCCATACGGTATGTACCTCTCACAATGAGATTTTAGGGTGCTTTTAACCCCTTCCCGACTGCAATCTGTATATATACGTGATAGCTGCACATGCCCCGTGCAGCTATCACGTCTATAAACTTCAAGACAGTTCTTTAATCCAAGCGCTGCAAAGCGCTTGGATTAAAGCCTCTGCCCCTGCCCTGTTGCTGTCACGGACAGCATACAGTTCAGTAATGCCGGCAAGGGACCAATCAGAGTGGCCCCTTGCCGACAATCGATCCGATTGGTTAGTCTGTGCAGACTAACCAATCGGATCGCGGCAGTGAAAAAAATGCCGGTTTCAGGCTCTGATCTGCGCTCTGCAGATCAGAGCCTGAAAGCAGGTAGTGTTCCTCATGCCCCCCGATCTGTGCCCCTCCAAGCCCTTGGTGCCCCTCTGTGCCCCCCCATCTGTGCCCCCCCCCAATCTGTGCCCCTCTCCTGCCTCCTGCGCTCATCTTCTGCTTCCTGCCCTGATGCGGTCGGCCCCTGCCCCATACATTAGTCCTGCCGGCTGCCCCAGCCTCCCTCAATGGCATGCTGGCGGCCGAATCACCCCCGACCCCCCCCCCTTTCCAGCGCTGCCCCCGATCCCCCTGCTGTGTGTGATGGCGGCGGCTCCATTCCTGAGCCGCCGCCATCAGCAGAGAGTGTCAGCTCTATGCTGACACTCTGCTGTAACCTGTAACCCCATAGATGCCGCGGTAGCGGCATCCATGGGGTTAATAGAGGGAGGGGGCTCCCTCTCTCCACCATCGGGGCTGCTGCGCTGCGATTGCAGCGCCCGATGGTTGCCATGGCAACCGGACGCTTTCCAAAAGCGTCCGCTGTTGCCACCTACAGGGCATCTGATTGTCTTATACTTTGCAATGCAAGAGCATTGCAAAGTATAGTACAGCCATCAGCCCCACTGGATCTTCAAGATCCAAGAGGGACTTGATAAAAAAAAAAAATGAAAATAATAAAAGTAAAAATAAATAAATAAATAAAAATGTAAAATTAAAAAAATAAATTGCCTTTTCCTATAAAAAATAAAAATAAAAATACACATATTAGGTATCACCGCGACCGTAACGACCGTCTCTATAAATATATCACATGATAGACCCCGTCCGATAAACACCATAAAACATAAATTAAAAAAACTGTGTAAAAAAAGCAATTTTTGTCACCTTACATCACAAAAAGTGCAACAGCAAGCGATCAAAAAGGCTTATGACCCCCAAAATAGTACCAATCAAACCATCACCTCACCCCGCCAAAAATTATACCCTATTTAAGACAATCGCCCAAAAAATAAAAAAGCTATGGCTCTCAGACTATGGAGACACTAAAACATCATTTTTTTGGTTTCAGAAATGCTATTATTGTGTAAAACTTAAATAAATAAAAAAAATTATACATATTAGGTATTGCCACATCCGTAACGATCTTCTCTATAAAACTGTCACATGACCCAACCCCTCAGCTAAACGCTGTGAAAATAAATAAATAAAAACTGTTCCAAAACAGCCAATTTTTTGGTCACCTTGCCCCATAAAGTGTAATAATGAATAATCAAAAAATCCTATTTACCCAAAAATGGTACCAATAAAAACCTCAACTCTTTCTGCAAAAAACGAGCCCCTGCACAAGACTGTCAGCAGAAAAATAAAAAACATATGGCGTTCACAAAATGGACACACAAAAACATAATTTCTTTTTCAAAAATGCTTCATTATGTAAAACTGAAACAAACCAACAAAGAAAGTAGACATATTTGATATCATTGCGTCCGTAACAACCTGCTCTATAAAAATAGCACATGATCTACCCTGTCAGATGAATCTTGTAAAAAAAACTGCCATTTTTTGGTTACCTTGCCTCACAAAAAACTTAATACAGAGCAATTAAAAATCATATGTACCCCAAAATAGTACTAATAAAACTGGCACCTTATCCCCTAGATTCCAAAATAGGGTCACTTTTTGGGAGTTTCTACTGTAAGGGTGCATCAGGGGGGCTTTAAATGGGACAAGGCAACTAAAACCAGTGCAGCAAAATCTGCCTTCCAAAAACCATACGGCGTTCCTTTCCTTCTGCGCCCTGTCGTGCGCACTTACATCAGTTTATGACCACATGTGGGGTGTTTCTGTAAACCACAGAATCAGGGTAAAAAATATTGAGTTTTGTTTGGCTGTTAACCCTCAATGTGTTAAAGAAAATTTTTTAATAAAATGGAAAATCTGCCAAAAAAGTGAAATTTAGAAATGTCCTCTCCATTTTCCTTTAATTCTTGTGGAACACCTAAAGGGTTAGCAAAGTTTGTAAAATCAGTTTTGAGTTACTTGAGGGGTGTAGTTTCTACAATGTGGTCATTTATGGGGGGTTTCCACTTTGTAAGCCTCACAAAGTGACTTTAGACCTGAACTGGTCCTTAAAAAGTGGGTTTTGGAAATTTTCTTAAAAATTTTAAAAACTGCTTCTAAACTTCTAAGCCTTCCAACGCCCTAAAAAAATAAAATGACATTTCCAAAATGATGCCAACATAAAGTAGACATATGGGAAATGTTAAGTAATAAATATTTTATTAGGTATGACTTTCTGTTTTAGAAGCAGAGAAATGTAAATTTAGAAAATTGTGAAATATATTGAGTCACATTTTTGACTATCATGAAGTACAATATGTCACGAGAAAACAAACTCAGAATGGCTTGGATAAATAAAAGTGTTCCAAAGCTATTACAACTTAAAGTGACGCATGTCAGATTTGTAAATTTTGACCTGGACACTGGGGCAATCAATGACCCTTGGTCATGAAAGGGTTAAAGATATCCCATTTTGTGGCTGTATTTTTATTTTTGAGGACTTTGTCCCAGTTAGTTAGGCCTATAGCCTCTCTTAGTTGGCTAAATTTAGCTTTTTTGCTAAATTTACAGAGATGTTTTTGATTGGATGGCCTTCCTTCAAATATTCAGAGTTTCTGTGCATTGTTGCTGGTTATAGTGAAAGCTCTCTACATTTGTTTCCAGACTCTTTCCAGACAGTATCATAGTCCAGGCTTTTCTTATTGTACCAGTATATTCTGGGACCTGTGTTTCTACTTTCTTTCATTGCTGCTAGAACAGTAGTTGTGGACTTATTTTTCTTGTGACCGACTTCCGGTTGTTATACAATTATACCCTAATGCAAGTCCAAGAGACACTGTAGTTAGAAAAGATAACTAATATAGGTTGAGCCCATTTATGCATTCTTGTGAACAATCAGCATTGTTACACAGTTATGAGATCATTGTAATTTAGTTAAGAGGAGAACTGGAGTGAAAAATGGGTATAGATGGGGAGGGTGGTGCCACCAAGTTACTCCACCTTGGCCAGTCAAATTCTATGTGGCTCCCCTCTAGTGCAGTAAGATAAATGAGGGTACAGTCTGCAACAGTAAGTACGGTATTCAGTATTATCTGTATTGATTCCTTTTGTAAAAATGTATATTAAGGAATTCTTTATAATATAATTTTTCCAATATAATAGTTTAAATGGCTCCAGCAGATAAGCTTCATAAGAGTTTCAATACACACGCACCTTTAGGCTTTTAGTCATACCATTGTAGTGATGCAGCATCTTATTCCTGTGTGCCTGCATAACACAGAAGAGGGCACAAAATCATTGGTCAGAATGGCTGGCCAGGAAAGGAAGTGCTCTGCTCCCCAGTTTCTGATTAGTGGGGGTCTGACTCTTGATACCCCTGCTTTTTGAAACTGATCGGTAGGGGTGCCTCCTCCTAGGCCATTGACATCATGTTCATAGGTTACATGGCCTAGATGCAGCTCTCTCATTCAAGTGAATTGGATGTTTAATACTGATGATCTATCCTCACGATACATCATCAATATCTGATTAGTGAGGGTGTGACTCCCGACACTCTTACTGTTTGAAGCTGATTGGCAGAGGTGCCTCTTCCTAAGCCATTGTGGTCACGTTCATAGGTCACATGTCCTAGATCAGGGATCAGCAACCTTCGGCATTCCAGCTGCTATTAAACTACAACTTCCAGCATGCAAACATCCTTGGCCAGTGGCGGCATACAGGGGTCGCAGGGGTCGCAGTTGCGACCGGGCCCGGCACTCCAGGGGGCCCGGCCGCCTGTGGACCCCCCTGGCCCCTGCAGTCAGTGTTTCCTCTAACTAAGCCGGCCGCGCAGCAATTATTTGTGGCCCCGCTCAAGCTGCTGGCAAAATGCCAGGGCCCAGCATTCAGTGTCAGAAAAATCTCCGTCATGCGCCTCCTGCCCCGTCTGCCTGCTCCTCCCACTTTATGAATGAAGCAGGCAGGGGGGGCAGGAGGCGCATGACAGAGGGAGCTCAGGGAGAGATGCCGGCGCGTGGACCCCCCGCAGTGCAGCATGGCCCATGTGCCCGCCCCGCTGCCTTGACAGCCGCTGCCTCGTGCTCTGGATCTCAGCAGCAGCAGAAGAAGCGCGGGGAGGAGCTGGGCCATGACCGTCCATGGAGCAAAATGTTCTGCAGGCTGCAGCAGAACTCCCAGAACTTCCAGAAGGTAGGAGCTGCCCCCGATGTGTGCACAGCGCCGGGCACTGCACCGTCCCGGCCGCCAGTGTCCCCCACCTCCTCCCTCCCCACTGATAAATTACTAGAAGGCAGGCACTTATGGGGGATCTGTGGAGGGCACTCATGGGAGATCTGTGGAGGGCACTTATGGGGGCTCTGTGGAGGGCACTTATGGGGATATCTGTGGATGACACATATATAGCACAGGTCCCCCATAAGTGCCCTCCACGTGATCCCCCATAAGTGCCCTCCACAGATCCCCCATAAGTGCCCTCCACAGATCCCCCATAAGTGCCCTCCACAGATCCCCCATAAGTGCCCTCCACAGATCCCCCATAAGTGCCCTCCACAGATCCCCCATAATTGCCCTCCACAGATCCCCCATAAGTGCCCTCCACAGATCCCCCATAAGTGCCCTCCACAGATCCCCCGTAAGTGCCCTCCACAGATCCCCCGTAAGTGCCCTCCACAGATCCCCCGTAAGTGCCCTCCACAGATCCCCCGTAAGTGCCCTCCACAGATCCCCCGTAAGTGCCCTCCACAGATCCCCCGTAAGTGCCTTCCACAGATATCCCCCATAAGTGCCCTCCACAGATCATCCATAAGTGCCCTCCACAGATCCCCCATAAGTGGGGGGGTAGCGGCGGCGGGTTGGGGGTGGGGACGGGGAGGGGGCCCCATGGATTCATTTTGCACCGGGGCCCCATGGATTGTGTGTACGCCACTGTCCTTGGCTGTTCTAATTCCTATAAAAGTGAATGGAGCATTCATGGAGTTGTAGTTTCAGAAACACTGGAGTGCCAGAGGTTGCTGATCCCTGGCCTAGACGCAGCTCAGTCCCATTCAAGTGAATTGAGTGTTTAATATCTGATCAGTGGGGGTCTGACTCCCAAAACCCCTGCTGTTTGAAGGTGATTGGCAAGGATTCCTCTTCCTAGGCCATTGAAGTCATGTTCATAGATCACATGGCCTAGATACAGCTCAATCCCATTCAAGTGAATGGGACTGAGGTGCAGTACCAAGTACGGTCACTATCCAGTAGATGACACTGTGCTTGATAAGCTTTGAGGAGGCCTTTGCACTCACCGAAGTGCCGTGGCCTCCTTAAACAGTTGATTGGCAGAGGTATTGGGTGTCAGACCCCCACCAATCAGGTATTTGTGACCTATCTCGAGAATAGGCCATCGATATTAAACACTCAGAAAACTCAATTAATTGTGACTACTGCCTGAGGGTAATTGTCATCCACCTGCAACTTAAGAGTATATTAGACGGGCAGATTTTCTGCCTGATAATCGCTAAGGAGCGTTCCTATGGATGTTCTTTAGCGATCATCTGTTAGCGATCATCTGGGAGTCTAATACTGCCTCTGGTTGCCCGATGCTGAAAGATCTAGATTTGCCAGCGGCAGATCGTGCTGTGTAACCACAATCTGCCACAAGCATACCACTGCACTGCATGGGGACGAGCAATGGCATAGAGATCGCTCCTCACCATACTGTGGTGGACATCGCTGCATGTAATGGCAGCAGTGTTCTCTGCTAGCTATCTGGGAACACTTCCCTCCCAACAATTGTTTGCAGCATTGGGGTGTCTAATACAGCATTTACAGTTATATAATGCAGTGTGTTTGTCAAGGTCTGTTTGTCAAGAAGTGCCTGTTTGCTATCGTCATTGTTATGTGATATGCCAGATATCAGCACAGCAGAGGTTGTTCCATTTTCCTCCATTTGCTATCTCTAAATTGTCTGCTTGTCCCAAGAAATTAAACCTGAGTTAAATCTGCTCTGCGTCTGATTTTCTTCATTTTAGCTTTTTCTCTTGCAAATGTTCTGTAGGAGTCCCAGCAGCTTATTTGTAGGTGTCTGGAAAGTGACATGCTGTGATGTATGTATCATTGCAAAAGCGAGTGTTCTCTGCTAACCAACAACATTATTTGCAGCCTGCGGCTGGCTCTCAACTGTGTTTTTTAGCCTTGCTGTAGATCATTATCTCCGTAGGTTTATGCCACTCGGCACAAATTTTTGACGCCAAGAAAATAGTAATAAGATGTCAAGCAGTAGTACACATTTTTCTACTTATGTTCCAATCTCTTTTCTGCACTATATACATTTAAAGCACAATTGAAATATTCTGCAGCTGGTTATAAAAGATACTTAGTAATATGGATCATGAAGCATCCTTATCCTGGTTCATCGGGCATATTTAGATTGAAATAAAATGAAAAAATCATTCTTGTGTTCTGTAGCAGAAATGAATTGCGATGTCATGCATTTCATTGTTGTTGGTTGCCTGCTGTCAGATATTTGGATGTTCTTATCGAGGTTACTACCTTGGATTTGATTTACAAAATGCCCTGGAAGGCTAAGTTGACAGTGGCACTTGTATATATCTTTCACCATTTTCATTCTCATTCAAACGTGAAATAAATGAAACCCTTTTATGAATCACAACCATTTTTCACAAGACATGGAATTCAACAGAAAAAAACGTCTGTATGCCTTAAAGTAAACACTATGGTCACTGTCAGAAACCACAGCCAGTAAGATCAGAAACTGCTACCAGTCTTCCATAACCACACTGGCTGGTAGGAAGCTAATACTCCTCATAGGTTCTTTACCAGAGTCTGCTGCATGGGGAGCCAGGTTACATCTGCAGAGTAAGGAAGCAGAAAACTAAAAAGAGCTTACTAGAAGAAGACCTACGAGAATGACCAGGAAAGACAAATAGTGCCAAAACAGCAGACGAGAGGTTAATCGATAAACTGCCCACTGTCAGAATACCAGAAGAATCAGTAGAAGCCAGTTCAGCAGACAAGAGGTTAGTTCAGAAGGCAAGTCACAGTCACATACCAGGTGTCAAAATGCAGTAGTAGTGAGTAGCACAAAATGAAGAAGCCAAAGAGCACAATCACAGGCAATGCAATCGCTGAGTAGTAGTCTTAAATTGTCATTAACTTTTCACACAACTTTGCAGAAATCAATCGTGCAAATGACCATAAGAAACTTTGTAATATTTCTTATCAGAAAAAAAACCTTGTTCTAGATTTAGCAGCTCTTTCTTCATCTCACCTTTTTGTAAAATGAATTTGTCCCTGAAATTTATGAGAAATCCATCTTGGTGAGAACAGGATGGCTCTCTGTACACTGAAGGATCAGATTACATCATCCCATACAAGTCTATGGATAGGGGAAGGGGAGGAGTGAGCAGGAAATGAGTGAGACACACAATCAGAGAGAATACACAGCTAACTAGACAGTTACTATCTTAATCCAAGTGCTATATTCACACTAGTGCAGGTTAGTACCTCTCTGAAATGTCCTCAATGATCTTGGGGCCACTTCTGAGAGAGAAAGTTATGAAGCAGACTCTCCTTTACTTTCTGTGAATAGGAGCTAGTCTCCACCCACCATCTCTGAGAGAGCTAAAAACTAAAGATCTAGCAAACAGAGGAGAAAACTGCTAAAATTCCAGACACAAGTCATAAAATAGTCAGAAATAGTGTTATTCCTCATGTATACACACAGTACTATTGATTAATGCAACTTTGTTGAAAGGTTAGATACAATTTAAATCCCCTGCCTAGCTTTGGTTTTGGATGCTAAACCAGGAACCTGATCAGCATGGCTTACAGCCTCACTGATAGGTTGACTAGACAGGTCTTTACTGGTCAGCATGGCAACCATCCAAGCAAAGCCACAAACAGTATATTTGCTGGGTAAATTCCTGATAATGCCTCTAGAGGTACACTAAGGCCCCTTGCAGATGAGCATGAACGGAATAGGTCCGGATGTGTTGCAGATGCGTTTAGTTAAAAATGCGCAGTTTCGCAAGCAAGTTCATTCAGTTTTGCCTGCGATTGCGTTCAGTTCAGTTATTATCGCACGGGTGCAATGCGATTTAATGCGTTTTGCAGGTGCGTGATAAAAAACTGAAGGTATACAAATAACATCTCTTAGCAACCATCTGTGAAAAACGTATCGCATCCACACTTGCTTGCGGATGCAATTTTCATGCAGCCCCATTCACTTCTATGGGGCCAGCGTTGCGTGAAAATAGCAGAATATAGAACATGCTGCGATTTTCACACAACGCACAAGTGATGTGTGAAAACCAACGCTCATGTACACAGACCCATTGAAATGAATGGGTCCGGATTCAGTGCGGGCACAATGCATTCGCGTCACGCATTGCACCCGCGCGGAATACTCGCTTGTGTGAAAGGGGCCTAAGGCTCCTACAATTCCATTTGTTTTTAGTATAGTTTAAATGTCCATTTTCTCAGGGTTAGTTCACATTGCTGCTACACCACCACAAATCATTTCTGTTGTTCAGCTCCATCATAGAATCTTGATTTTCATCCGAAACTATGAGTAGTGCCGAAGCACATAAGCAATCCGTAGAACCCATTCATTATAAAAATTAGTGGCGGTAGTCCAAGATCATACACTTCAATAATAGTGATTAGGGATGAGCGCGAACATTCGAATAGCGAAATATTCGTACGAATATTACAACTTTGTAAATTCGCGAATATTTCGAATATATTAAAATATATTTGTTATAACGAATATTCAGTTTTTTTCCATCTGAATCCATTAGTCATATTAGTAATTTACTTTAATATCACTAAATTAGTGCTAGTAAATTACTATGACAAATTTTGTGATAGTAAAAATTACTACTATCACTAATGGGTTGGCTTGGTAGAATTTTCGAATATAGCGCTATATTCTCTATCTTCGTCTATTCGACCAAGCCAACCCAATAGCATACAGCCCTTATGCGACCCAATTTACTTGCATATTTAATTGCCGATTTATCGCATAACATAAACTATCTTACATAAAGAGGAAAATTATAAATCAGTAACGATTCTCATTACTGATTTATAATTTTCCTCTTTGTGTAAGATAGTTTATGTTATGTGATAAATCGTCAATTAAATATGCGAGTGAATCGCGTCGCATAAGGGCTGTATGCTATTGGGTTGGCTTGGTCGAACAGACGAAGATAGAGAATATAGCGCTATATTCGCTATATTCGACATTCAACAATTCTACCAAGCCAACCGTTACTTACGGTTGGCTTGGTAGAATTGTCAAATATAGCGAATATAGCGCTATATTCTCTATCTTCGTCTATTCAACCAAGCCAACCCAATAGCATACAGCCCTTATGCGACCCGATTCACTAGCATATGTAATTGCCTATTTGTCGCATAACATAAACTATCCTACATAAAGAGGGAAATTATAAATCAGTAACGATTCTCATTACTGATTTATAATTTTCCTCTTTATGTACAGCACTATATTAGCTAAATTGCAGTCTATATGTGCATATTACGAATATTCGAAAAAACAAAGTTATTGCAATATAGCGAATATTTATAAAATACACATATAGACTGCAATTTAGCTAATATAGTGCTATAATCTTTTTTTATAGTCTAATTTTTTTGTCTCTTCTGAAAAAATTGACACTATTAAAAAAAACACGACAGCACTATATTAGCTAAATTGCACTCTATATGTGTATATTACGAATATTCGCTATATTGTTACAACTTTGTTTTTTCGAATATTCGTAATATTCTAAAAATCAAAGTTATAGCAATATAGCGAATATTCGTAATATACACATATAGACTGCAATTTAGCTAATATAGTGCTGTATAATTTTTTTAATAGTGTCAATTTTTTCCAAAAAGGAAGTTCAGAAGAGACAAAAAAATTTGACTATAAAAAAATGATTATAGCACTATATTAGCTAAATTGCAGTCTATATGTGCATTTTATAAATATTCGCTATATTACAATAACTTTGTTTTTTCGAATATTCGTAATATGCACATATAGACTGCAATTTAGCTAATATAGTGCTGTACATAAAGAGGAAAATTATAAATCAGTAATGAGAATCGTTACTGATTTATAATTTCCCTCTTTATTTAGGATAGTTTATGTTATAGCAAAGTTTATGTTATAGCAAAGTTATAGCAATATAGCGAATATTCGTAATATACACATATAGACTGCAATTTAGCTAATATAGTGCTGTAGTTTTTTTTTTTAATAGTGTCAATTATTTCCAAAAATGAAGTTCAGAACAGACAAAAAAATTTGACTATAAAAAAAAAGATTATAGCACTATATTAGCTAAATTATGTGTATTTTACGAATAGTCGCTATATTGCTATAACTTCATATTTTAGAATATTCGTAATATTCTAAAAAACAAAGTTATAGCAATACAGCGAATATTCGTAAAATACACATATTAGCCAACCAATATGAAAGTTGCCTTATACAGTTTAAAGAAAATCGCAATACATGAAAAATTAAATCGCATATTATTCGAGATAAATAAAATAATGACGAATGTTCAATTTCGACGAATATAAGACGAATATTCAATTGAATATTCGCGAAATATCTCGAAATCGAATATGACACCAAAAACAAGATTTTATTCTGTTCAAAAAAGGCTTTCACTGTGTAAAACTTAAAAATAAAAATAATAGACACATTGGGTATCGCCACATCTGTAACAACCTGCTCTATAAAAATATCACATGATATGCCCCCTCAGGTAAATGCTGTAATAAAAAATTTTTAAACTGTGCCAAAACAGCCATTTTTTGTTACCTTGCTTCACAAAAAGTGTAACACTAAGCGATCAAAAAGTCTTATGTACCCCAAAATGAAACCAATCAAACCGTCATCTCATTCCGCAAAAAAATGAGCCCTTACTTAAGACAATCGCCCAAAAAAGAGGGCTCTCAGAAAATGGCAGCACAAAAACAAGATTTTTTTTCTGTTCAAAAATGCTTTCACTGTGTAAAACTTAACAAAAATAAAAATGATAGACATATTAGTTATCGCCACGTCCATAACAAACTTCTTTCTAAAAATATTATATGCCCCCTCAGGTGAATGCTGTAAAAAAAAAAAATTTGAATCGCCACACCATTTAATGCAGAAAAAACACTATAGCTGTTTATGCGCTAAACGTATAGCAAATGGACACTTTTGATATACACTGCCTATCCAAAAAAAAAGTTGCCACCTGGCTTTAACTAAGCAAATAGTTATGAGCCTCCTATTAGTGTTGAGCGAACAGTTCGAGCATAGTTCGGGTCCGTACCGAATTTTGGGGTGTTCGTGACACGGACCCGAACCCGAACTTTTTCGTAAAAGTTCGGGTTCGGGTTCGTCGTTCGGCATGTATTTTGGCGCATTTTGAAAGGCTGCAAAGCAGCCAATCAACATGCATCATACTACTTGCCCTAAGATGCCATCGCAGCCATGCCTACTATTGGCAAGGCTGTGATTGGCCAAGTGCAGCATGTGACTCAGCCTCTTATAAGCTTGTGCGCACGTCGGGACGTGCTCACTCCCGATGTGAATAGAACAGGGTTAGACGCAGCTGATGCTAGGGCGAGAATAGGCAGGGATAATTGAATAACTGGAAGCAAATTTCTCTCCTCCACCTGTGATTCATCTGAACAACTGCAGCTGAGCTGCTTTTTTGATAGGGATTGGCTATTTTTAGAGTGGCCAGAGTGATTTTTCCATCCACATGTACCTGGGCTGACCGCCGGCCGCCATTTTGCGACTTGTAGTGCTGCAGCAGAAGCTGCCACAGTGTGCATTCCAAAGCTCCAAACAAGTCAGACATCTACACCTGGGATTCAGACCAATAGCGATTTAGCAGCACAGTCCAAGGCTATTTTTTTTAAAGGTTGTGCAGACCATTTTGTGGCACATGTTACTGGGCTGATAGGCGGCGGCCATCTTGGGACTAGTGCTGCAGCACAATCTCTCCCAACGTCCGTTAATCACTTGTAATAGTGGTCTGTGCCATAGAAATCCTACATCAGGGACTTGGGTGTGCTTGTGTCACCCCTACTAATACCAGTCCACCTGTAATCCATACAGTGAAAAGCCATAAAGTATTCCAGTGAGGGAATTTTTTTTTTATTTAAAAAAGGCCAAGTTAGTTTATCTGGCGTTCAATATACTAGATACAGTTAGGCCTGCGTTTCATACATCTGGAATTAGCAAACTAATGTGCTGGGGTTGGGAAAACATATATGTACCCATACTAGAATCTGTCAAAGAAAGCGGTACTCACATATAACAGTCATTCCATCTGTAATCCATACAGTCAAAAGACTGAAAGTATTCCAGTGAGGGAATTTTTTTTATTTAAAAAAGGCCAAGTTAGTTTATCTGGCGTTCAATATACTAGATACAGTTAGGCCTGCGTTTCATACATCTGGAATTAGCAAACTAATGTGCTGGGGTTGGGAAAACATATATGTACCCATACTAGAATCTGTCAAAGAAAGCGGTACTCACATATAACAGTCATTCCATCTGTAATCCATACAGTCAAAAGACTGAAAGTATTCCAGTGAGGGAATTTTTTTTATTTAAAAAAGGCCAAGTTAGTTTATCTGGCGTTCAATATACTAGATACAGTTAGGCCTGCGTTTCATACATCTGGAATTAGCAAACTAATGTGCTGGGGTTGGGAAAACATATATGTACCCATACTAGAATCTGTCAAAGAAAGCGGTACTCACATATAACAGTCATTCCATCTGTAATCCATACAGTCAAAAGACTGAAAGTATTCCAGTGAGGGAATTTTTTTTATTTAAAAAAGGCCAAGTTAGTTTATCTGGCGTTCAATATACTAGATACAGTTAGGCCTGCGTTTCATACATCTGGAATTAGCAAACTAATGTGCTGGGGTTGGGAAAACATATATGTACCCATACTAGAATCTGTCAAAGAAAGCGGTACTCACATATAACAGTCATTCCATCTGTAATCCATACAGTCAAAAGACTGAAAGTATTCCAGTGAGGGAATTTTTTTTATTTAAAAAAGGCCAAGTTAGTTTATCTGGCGTTCAATATACTAGATACAGTTAGGCCTGCGTTTCATACATCTGGAATTAGCAAACTAATGTGCTGGGGTTGGGAAAACATATATGTACCCATACTAGAATCTGTCAAAGAAAGCGGTACTCACATATAACAGTCATTCCATCTGTAATCCATACAGTCAAAAGCCATAAAGTATTCCAGTGAGGGAATTTTTTTTTTATTTAAAAAAGGCCAAGTTAGTTTATCTGGCGTTCAATATACTAGATACAGTTAGGCCTGCGTTTCATACATCTGGAATTAGCAAACTAATGTGCTGGGGTTGGGAAAACATATATGTACCCATACTAGAATCTGTCAAAGAAAGCGGTACTCACATATAACAGTCATTCCATCTGTAATCCATACAGTCAAAAGCCATAAAGTATTCCAGTGAGGGAATTTTTTTTTTATTTAAAAAAGGCCAAGTTAGTTTATCTGGCGTTCAATATACTAGATACAGTTAGGCCTGCGTTTCATACATCTGGAATTAGCAAACTAATGTGCTGGGGTTGGGAAAACATATATGTACCCATACTAGAATCTGTCAAAGAAAGCGGTACTCACATATAACAGTCATTCCATCTGTAATCCATACAGTCAAAAGACTGAAAGTATTCCAGTGAGGGAATTTTTTTTATTTAAAAAAGGCCAAGTTAGTTAATCTGGCGTTCAATATACTAGATACAGTTAGGCCTGCGTTTCATACATCTGGAATTAGCAAACTAATGTGCTGGGGTTGGGAAAACATATATGTACCCATACTAGAATCTGTCAAAGAAAGCGGTACTCACATATAACAGTCATTCCATCTGTAATCCATACAGTCAAAAGCCATAAAGTATTCCAGTGAGGGAATTTTTTTTTTATTTAAAAAAGGCCAAGTTAGTTTATCTGGCGTTCAATATACTAGATACAGTTAGGCCTGCGTTTCATACATCTGGAATTAGCAAACTAATGTGCTGGGGTTGGGAAAACATATATGTACCCATACTAGAATCTGTCAAAGAAAGCGGTACTCACATATAACAGTCATTCCATCTGTAATCCATACAGTCAAAAGACTGAAAGTATTCCAGTGAGGGAATTTTTTTTATTTAAAAAAGGCCAAGTTAGTTTATCTGGCGTTCAATATACTAGATACAGTTAGGCCTGCGTTTCATACATCTGGAATTAGCAAACTAATGTGCTGGGGTTGGGAAAACATATATGTACCCATACTAGAATCTGTCAAAGAAAGCGGTACTCACATATAACAGTCATTCCATCTGTAATCCATACAGTCAAAAGACTGAAAGTATTCCAGTGAGGGAATTTTTTTTATTTAAAAAAGGCCAAGTTAGTTTATCTGGCGTTCAATATACTAGATACAGTTAGGCCTGCGTTTCATACATCTGGAATTAGCAAACTAATGTGCTGGGGTTGGGAAAACATATATGTACCCATACTAGAATCTGTCAAAGAAAGCGGTACTCACATATAACAGTCATTCCATCTGTAATCCATACAGTCAAAAGACTGAAAGTATTCCAGTGAGGGAATTTTTTTTATTTAAAAAAGGCCAAGTTAGTTTATCTGGCGTTCAATATACTAGATACAGTTAGGCCTGCGTTTCATACATCTGGAATTAGCAAACTAATGTGCTGGGGTTGGGAAAACATATATGTACCCATACTAGAATCTGTCAAAGAAAGCGGTACTCACATATAACAGTCATTCCATCTGTAATCCATACAGTCAAAAGACTGAAAGTATTCCAGTGAGGGAATTTTTTTTATTTAAAAAAGGCCAAGTTAGTTTATCTGGCGTTCAATATACTAGATACAGTTAGGCCTGCGTTTCATACATCTGGAATTAGCAAACTAATGTGCTGGGGTTGGGAAAACATATATGTACCCATACTAGAATCTGTCAAAGAAAGCGGTACTCACATATAACAGTCATTCCATCTGTAATCCATACAGTCAAAAGACTGAAAGTATTCCAGTGAGGGAATTTTTTTTATTTAAAAAAGGCCAAGTTAGTTTATCTGGCGTTCAATATACTAGATACAGTTAGGCCTGCGTTTCATACATCTGGAATTAGCAAACTAATGTGCTGGGGTTGGGAAAACATATATGTACCCATACTAGAATCTGTCAAAGAAAGCGGTACTCACATATAACAGTCATTCCATCTGTAATCCATACAGTCAAAAGCCATAAAGTATTCCAGTGAGGGAATTTTTTTTTATTTAAAAAAGGCCAAGTTAGTTTATCTGGCGTTCAATATACTAGATACAGTTAGGCCTGCGTTTCATACATCTGGAATTAGCAAACTAATGTGCTGGGGTTGGGAAAACATATATGTACCCATACTAGAATCTGTCAAAGAAAGCGGTACTCACATATAACAGTCATTCCATCTGTAATACATACAGTCAAAAGCCATAAAGTATTCCAGTGAGGGAATTTTTTTTTTATTTAAAAAAGGCCAAGTTAGTTTATCTGGCGTTCAATATACTAGATACAGTTAGGCCTGCGTTTCATACATCTGGAATTAGCAAACTAATGTGCTGGGGTTGGGAAAACATATATGTACCCATACTAGAATCTGTCAAAGAAAGCGGTACTCACATATAACAGTCATTCCATCTGTAATCCATACAGTCAAAAGACTGAAAGTATTCCAGTGAGGGAATTTTTTTTATTTAAAAAAGGCCAAGTTAGTTAATCTGGCGTTCAATATACTAGATACAGTTAGGCCTGCGTTTCATACATCTGGAATTAGCAAACTAATGTGCTGGGGTTGGGAAAACATATATGTACCCATACTAGAATCTGTCAAAGAAAGCGGTACTCACATATAACAGTCATTCCATCTGTAATCCATACAGTCAAAAGCCATAAAGTATTCCAGTGAGGGAATTTTTTTTTTATTTAAAAAAGGCCAAGTTAGTTTATCTGGCGTTCAATATACTAGATACAGTTAGGCCTGCGTTTCATACATCTGGAATTAGCAAACTAATGTGCTGGGGTTGGGAAAACATATATGTACCCATACTAGAATCTGTCAAAGAAAGCGGTACTCACATATAACAGTCATTCCATCTGTAATCCATACAGTCAAAAGACTGAAAGTATTCCAGTGAGGGAATTTTTTTTATTTAAAAAAGGCCAAGTTAGTTTATCTGGCGTTCAATATACTAGATACAGTTAGGCCTGCGTTTCATACATCTGGAATTAGCAAACTAATGTGCTGGGGTTGGGAAAACATATATGTACCCATACTAGAATCTGTCAAAGAAAGCGGTACTCACATATAACAGTCATTCCATCTGTAATCCATACAGTCAAAAGACTGAAAGTATTCCAGTGAGGGGATTTTGCTTATAAAAAATAATATATTTCATTGTGGTGCGAGTTGAATCGCAACAATGAAGAAAAATACTATTAAGGGACGAGGACGCGGTCGTGGTGGTGTCCGTGGAGCCTCTGTTGCTGGTAGAGGACGTGGCCGTTCGGCCCCAGGCGCACACAGTAGGGAACGAACTCCCTCAACTAGCCGGCAGAATGTACCGCAATATCTCGTGGGGCCCAATGCCGCTCTTAGGATGGTAAGGCCTGAGCAGGTACAGGCATTAATCGATTGGGTGGCCGACAGTGCTTCCAGCACGTTCACCACATGGTCTTCCACCCAGTCTTCTGCGGAAAGCGCACAGGTGGCACCTGAAAACCAAGCCCATCAGTCTGTCACATCACCCCCAAGCATATCAGGGAAACGGTCTGAGCCACAAGTTATGCAGCAGTCTGTTCTTCTGTTTGAAGACTCTGCTTCCAGGGTTTCCCAGGGGCGTCCACCTAGCCCTTCCCCAGTGGAGGAAGACATACCATGCACTGACGCACAACCACTTATGTCTCCAGATGAAGAGGACATGGGAATACCACCACAGCAGAGTCACCGACTCTCTGATGATGACGAAACACAGGTGCCCACTGCCGCGTCTTTTTGCAGTGTGCAGACTGAACAGGAGGAGGTCAGGGAGGGAGACTGGGTGGAAGACGATGCAGAGGACGATGAGGTCTTAGACCCCACATGGACTGAAGGTCGTGGCGATGACTTTCACAGTTCAGAGGAAGAGGTAGTGGTGAGACCGAGACAACAGCGAAGCCAAAGAGGGAGCAGGGGGCCAAAGCAGACGAGCCGCCGCCCCCAGAGTTCGCCTGCTACTGGACATCGCCAACAGGGACCCAGCCCCACAAAGGCAGCTTCAAAGAGTTCCCTGGCATGGCACTTCTTTAAACAATGTCCTACCGACAAGACCCGAGTGACTTGCACGCTCTGCCATCAGAGCCTGAGGCGAGGCATTAACGTTCTGAACCTCAGCACAACCTGCATGACCAGGCATCTACATGCAAAGCATGAACTGCAGTGGGGTACACACCTTAAAAACCAGGCTCCCCCTGCTCCCTCTACCGCTGCTGCCTCGGCTTCCGCCTCGAGAGGAATGTTGCCACCTGCCGAGCAGCAAACAGAGGATGTGCCACCGACACCACCACCACCGCCACCGTCAACTAGCGTCTCCACTATATCACACAGCAGCGTTCAGCTCTCAATATCTCAAACCTTAGAGAGGAAGCGCAAATTCCCCCCGAGTCACCCTCGAGCCCTTGGCCTGAACGCCAGCATTTCTAAACTGCTGGCCTTTGAAATGCTGTCATTCCGGCTGGTGGACACAGACAGCTTCAAACAGCTGATGGCCATGGCTGTCCCGCAGTATGTGGTTCCCAGCCGCCACTACTTCTCCAAGACAGCCGTGCCTTCCCTGCACATGCAAGTGTCCGATAAAATCAAGTGTGCACTGCGCAACGCCATTTGTGGCAAGGTCCACCTAACCACAGATACGTGGACCAGTAAGCACGGCCAGGGACGCTATATCTCACTAACTGCACACTGGATGAATGTAGTGGCGGCTGGGCCCCCGGCGGACAGTTCCTTGGCGCACGTCCTTCCGCCCCCTAGGATCGCAGGGCATCATTCTCTGCCTCCTGTAGCCTCCTCCTCCTACTCGGCTTCCTCCTCCACTGCTTCCACCAGCTCATCCGGTCAGCCACACACCTTCACCACCAACTTCAGCACAGCCCGGGTAAACGTCAGCAGGCCATTCTGAAACTCATATGTTTGGGGGACAGGCCCCACAGCGCAAAGGAGTTGTGGCGGGGTATTGAACAACAGACCGACGAGTGGTTTCTGCCGGTGGGCCTCAAGCCAGGCCTGGTGGTATGCGATAATGGGCGAAATCTCGTGGCAGCTCTGGGACTAGCCGGTTTGACGCACATCCCTTGCCTGGCGCATGTGCTGAACTTGGTGGTGCAGAGGTTCATTCACCACTACCCCAACATGTCAGAGCTGCTGCATAAAGTGCGGGCCGTCTGTGCGCGCTTCCGCCGTTCACATCCTGCCGCTGCTCGCCTGTCTGCGCTACAGCGGAACTTCGGCCTTCCCGCTCACCGCCTCATATGCGACGTGCCCACCCGGTGGAACTCCACCTTGCACATGCTGGAGAGACTGTGCGAGCAGCAGCAGGCCATAGTGGAGTTTCAGCTGCAGCACGCTCGCGTCAGTCGTACTGCCGAACAGCACCACTTCACCACCAATGATTGGGCCTCCATGCGAGACCTGTGTGCCCTGCTGCGCTGTTTCGAGTACTCCACCAACATGGCCAGTGGCGATGACACTGTTATCAGCGTTACAATACCACTTCTATGTCTCCTTGAGAAAACACTTAGGGCAATGATGTTAGAGGAGGTGGCCCAGGTGGAGGAGGAGGAGGAGGATGAGGGCTCGTTTCTAACACTTTCGGGCCAGTCTGTTCGAAGTGGCTCAGAGGGAGGTTTGTTTAAGCAGCAGAGGACAGGTTCACAAGTCGCCAGCCAAGGCACTGTACTGGAGGACGAGGAGGATGAGGAGGAGGAGGTGGAGGGGGACGAGGATGACGCAAGTTCACAGCGGGGTGGCAGCCCAGGCCCATCACTGGTGCGTGGCTGGGGGGATACGGTGGACGATGACGATACGCCTCCCACAGAGGACAGCTTGTCCTTACCCATGGGTAGCCTGGCCCACATGAGCGAATATATGCTCCAATGCCTGCGCAACGACAGCAGAGTTGCCCACGTTTTAACGTGTGCAGACTACTGGGTGGCCACCCTGCTGGATCCCCGGTATAAAGACAATGTGCCCACTTTAATTCCTGAACTGGAGCGCGACCGTAAGATGCGCGAGTACAAGCGCACGCTGATAGAGGCGCTCTTGAGAGCATTCCCACATGTCACAGGGGAACAGGTGGAAGGTGAAGGCAGAGGAGTGGCAAGAGGTCGCCAACGCAGCTGTGTCACGGCCAGCTCATCTGAGGGCAGGGTTAGCATGGCAGAAATATGGAAAAGTTTTGTCTCCACGCCACAGCTATCTGCACCGACACCTGATACGGAACGTGTTAGCAGGAGGCAGCATTTCACTAACATGGTTGAACAGTATGTCTGCACACCCCTCCACATCCTGACGGATGGTTCGGCCCCATTCAACTACTGGGTTTCGAAATTGTCCACGTGGCCAGAGTTAGCATGTTATGCCTTGGAGGTGCTTTCCTGCCCGGCGGCCAGCGTTTTATCTGAACGCGTATTCAGCACGGCAGGGGGCGTCATTACTGACAAGCGCAGCCGCCTGTCCACAGCCAACGTGGACAAGCTGACCTTCATAAAGATGAACCAGGCATGGATCCCACAGGACCTGTCCCTCCCTTGTGCAGAGTAGTCCCTTATTAACTGCCTAAAACATGTCTTGTTGTGCTACGGGCCACTTCTTTATTTGATACAAATTTTATGAAACCCACAGTTGAATGAAACTCTTCTCTGTCTGGGCGCCGGGGCCTAACCAGATGAAAGTGGCCGGTTAAACTAACGGGTGACATGAAGCCATAACCTCTGCCATGCTACCTCTGTCTTCTGTCTGGGTGCTGAGGCCTAAGTCAAATAAAGCGGTCTTCTGCTGTGCTGGGGGATATGAAGCTAATCTCTGACCTCTCTCCTCTGTCTGGGTCCAAAGGCCTAAATCACTGAAAGAGGCCTTCTCCTGTGGGTGTGTGATATGATGCCAGAATATGTGCTGTGGGGCCTCTCTCCTCTTCCTGGGTGCAGGGGTCAAATAAACTAAATTGTGGCCTACTCCTGTGGTGGTTGATATGATGCCTGATTCTCTGATGTGGAACCTCTCTCCTCTGTTTGGGTGAAGGGGTCAAAGTAACTAAATGGTGGCTTCTCCTGTGGTGGCTGATATGATGCCAGAATATGTGCTGTGGTGCCTCTCTCCTCTTCCTGGGTGCAGGGGTCAAAGTAACTCAATGGTGGCTTCTCCTGTGGTGGCTGATATGATGCAGAATATGTGCTGTGGGGCCTCTCTCCTCTTCCTGGGTGCAGGGGTCAAAGTAACTCAATGGTGGCTTCTCCTGTGGTGGCTGATATGATGCCAGAATATGTGCTGTGGTGCCTCTCTCCTCTTCCTGGGTGCGGGGGTCAAAGTAACTCAATGGTGGCTTCTCCTGTGGTGGCTGATATGATGCCAGAATATGTGCTGTGGTGCCTCTCTCCTCTTCCTGGGTGCGGGGGTCAAAGTAACTCAATGGTGGCTTCTCCTGTGGTGGCTGATATGATGCCAGAATATGTGCTGTGGGGCCTCTCTCCTCTTCCTGGGTGCAGGGGTCAAAGTAACTCAATGGTGGCTTCTCCTGTGCTGATTGATATAAAGCTGATGGTTGTGCCATCTGACATGGTTGCCAGGGTCTGATTCAATGGGGGCCTACTCCTGTGGTGGGTGATCTAAATGCCTGATTCTCTGCTGTGAAACCTCTCTCCTCCGTCTGGGTGTAGGGGTCAAAGTCTTTCAAAGTCGCCTTCTCCTGTGCTGATTGATATGAAGCTGATGGTTGTGCCATCTGACATGGTTGCCGGGGTCCCATTAAATTGGGGCCTACTCCTGTGGTGGTTGATATGATGCCTGATTCTCTGATGTGGAACCTCTCTCCTCTGTTTGGGTGAAGGGGTCAAAGTAACTAAATGGTGGCTTCTCCTGTGGTGGCTGATATGATGCCAGAATATGTGCTGTGGTGCCTCTCTCCTCTTCCTGGGTGCAGGGGTCAAAGTAACTCAATGGTGGCTTCTCCTGTGGTGGCTGATATGATGCCAGAATATGTGTTGTGGGGCCTCTCTCCTCTTCCTGTGTGCAGGGGTCAAAGTAACTCAATGGTGGCTTCTCCTGTGGTGGCTGATATGATGCCAGAATATGTGCTGTGGTGCCTCTCTCCTCTTCCTGGGTGCGGGGGTCAAAGTAACTCAATGGTGGCTTCTCCTGTGGTGGCTGATATGATGCCAGAATATGTGCTGTGGTGCCTCTCTCCTCTTCCTGGGTGCGGGGGTCAAAGTAACTCAATGGTGGCTTCTCCTGTGGTGGCTGATATGATGCCAGAATATGTGCTGTGGGGCCTCTCTCCTCTTCCTGGGTGCAGGGGTCAAAGTAACTCAATGGTGGCTTCTCCTGTGCTGATTGATATAAAGCTGATGGTTGTGCCATCTGACATGGTTGCCAGGGTCTGATTCAATGGGGGCCTACTCCTGTGGTGGGTGATCTAAATGCCTGATTCTCTGCTGTGAAACCTCTCTCCTCCGTCTGGGTGTAGGGGTCAAAGTCTTTCAAAGTCGCCTTCTCCTGTGCTGATTGATATGAAGCTGATGGTTGTGCCATCTGACATGGTTGCCGGGGTCGCATTAAATTGGGGCCTACTCCTGTGGTGGTTGATATGATGCCTGATTCTCTGATGTGGAACCTCTCTCCTCTGTTTGGGTGAAGGGGTCAAAGTAACTAAATGGTGGCTTCTCCTGTGGTGGCTGATATGATGCCAGAATATGTGCTGTGGGGCCTCTCTCCTCTTCCTGGGTGCAGGGGTCAAAGTAACTCAATGGTGGCTTCTCCTGTGGTGGCTGATATGATGCCAGAATATGTGCTGTGGTGCCTCTCTCCTCTTCCTGGGTGCGGGGGTCAAAGTAACTCAATGGTGGCTTCTCCTGTGGTGGCTGATATGATGCCAGAATATGTGCTGTGGTGCCTCTCTCCTCTTCCTGGGTGCGGGGGTCAAAGTAACTCAATGGTGGCTTCTCCTGTGGTGGCTGATATGATGCCAGAATATGTGCTGTGGTGCCTCTCTCCTCTTCCTGGGTGCAGGGGTCAAAGTAACTAAATGGTGGCTTCTCCTGTGGTGGTTGATATGATGCCTGATTCTCTGCTGTGAAACCTCTCTCCTCCATCTGGGTGTAGGGGTCAAAGTCTTTCAAAGTCGCCTTCTCCTGTGCTGATTAATATAAAGCTGATGGTTGTGCCATCTGACATGGTTGCCAGGGTCTGATTCAATGGGGGCCTACTCCTGTGGTGGGTGATCTAAATGCCTGATTCTCTGCTGTGTAACCTCTCTCCTCCGTCTGGGTGTAGGGGTCAAAGTAACTAAATGGTGGCCTACTCCTGTGGTGGGTGATATGATGCCTGGTTCTCTGCTGTGGGACCTCTCTCCTTTGTCTGGGTGCTGTGGTCAAAATAATAGTAAGTGACCTTCTCCATTGGTGGGTGACTTGAAGCCTGATTCTGTGCTATGGGACCTCACTCCAATTAATATTGTTTAATTTTTATTTATTTTATGTTAACTCATCATTTCCCTATCTACATTTGTTTGCAGGGGATTTAACTACATTTTGCTGCCTTTTGCAGCCCTCTAGCCCTTTCCGGGTGTGTTTTACAGCCTTTTTAGTGCCCAAAAGTTCGGGTCCCCATTGACTTCTATGGGGTTCGGGTTCGGGATGAAGTTCGGGTCGAGTTCGGATCCCGAACCCGAACATTTTTCGAAAGTTCGGCCGAACTCGTCGAACCCGAACATCCAGGTGTTCGCTCAACTCTACCTCCTATTGGATAATTACTGCATGGGCAATTATCTTTCAGCTGGCAACAAGTTATTTAACCACAACTGGTGCAATGAGTTGCTTCTCATTTCTTAAACAACCATGTCGAGGAACACATCTCGTGGTCGTTGAAAAGATGTTAGTCTGTTTGAGAAGGGTCAAATCATTGGCATGCATCAAGCAGAGAAAACATCTAAGGAGATTGCAGAAACTACTAAAATTGGGTTAAGAACTGTCCAATGCATTATTAAAAACTGGAAGGATAGTGGGGACCCATCGTATTCGAGAAAGAAATGTGTCGGGAAAAAAAATCCTGAATGATCATGATCGGCAAACACTTAAACGTTTGGTGAAATCAAATCGAAGAAAAACAACAGTAGAACTCAGGGCTATGTTTAATAGTGAAAGTAAGAGCATTTCCACATGCACAATGCGAAGGGAACTCAAGGGATTGGGACTGAACAGCTGTGTAGCCGTAAGAAAACCACTAATCATTGAGGCAAACCAGAAAAAAAGGCTTCAATTTGCTAGGGAGCATAAAGATTGGAATCTGGAGCAATGGAAGGTCATGTGGTCTGATGAGTCCAGATTTACCCTGTTCCAGAGTGATGGGCGCATCAGGGTAAGAAGAGAGGCAGATGAAGTGATGCACCCATCATGCCTAGTGCCTACTGTATAAGCCTGTAGGCGCAGTGCTATGATCTGGGGTTGCTGCAGTTGGTCAGGTCTAGGTTCAGCAACAGTATGTGCTCCAAGAATGAGGTCAGCTGACTACCTGAACATACTGAATGACCGGGTCATTCCATCAATGGATTTTTTTTTTTCCCTGATGGCACGGGCATATTCCAAGATGACAATGCCAGGATTCATCGGGCTCAAATTGTGAAAGAGTTTTTCAGGGAGCATGAGACATCATTTTCACAAATGGATTGGCAACCACAGAGTCCAGACCTTAACCCCATTGAGAATCTTTGGAATGTGCTGGAGAAGGCTTTGTGCAGCAGTCAGACTCTACCATCATCAATGCAAGATCTTGGTGAAAAATGAATGCAACACTGGATGGAAATAAATCTTGTGACATTGCAGAAGCTTATCGAAACAATGCCACAGCGAATGCGTGCCATAATCAAAGCTAAAGGCGGTCCAACAAAATATTAGTGTGCGACCTTTTTTTTTTTTGGTGGCGACTTTTTTTGGGGACAGTGTATGTGCAGCCCATATAAAGTTATGGATATGTCACAGTATACGTTTAAATCCGTATTTTCCTAAAGATATACTGCTGACGTAACCCATAATTGCAGTGTGACCAGAGCCTTGGTTACATCATTCTCTTTTCTTTTTCTAAAACTGGCCACCCTCATTTAATTATGTTACAATTTAGTAAAAGACAAGGGCCTTTGTGTTTACATCAGTCCTATCATTATTTGCGTATGTGGAAGAGATTTTGCTGCCAATACCATTACAAATATTCTTTGATGTTTCACTGATGATTCACGGCATATTTATTTATTTATTTTACAAACTTTACTATTTGCTTTTATTTTTTTGCATTTCTAAGTATTCAGAGGCTGAATGCCCATATTCATCATCTGCTGCTGGCAAATGCTAAGTGAATCAGAGTTTCCACTTTAATAAGCAATGTTAGACATGATCAAGGTAAAATCGACTATTGGATGTAAAGGCCCCTTTACAGGGCCCAACACAGCAGGCAATTCATTCCAAAAAATTGCCTGCTCATCAAAGGAGGTGAGAGCTGCATTTGCATGAAGCTATCACCTCTGGTGTATGAGGATGGGTGACACCTCCTGTGATTGCTTATTTCCACAGAGGATCATTATTTAAGGGCAGCATAACTCTGTTTACAAAAGACAATCTGTTGCTCAAAAACGATGATCGGTGGCACATTTACACAGGAAAATTTTTGGGAACAAACTTTGCATGTGTAAAGTGGCCTAAAAGCAGCATGTTTCCATTGACTGCAAGCAGAGGAAATGTCAAGAATCTGAAGCACAAACTATATTAGAAAGTTTCATACATTATTACTTAACAAATACGCTATAAAAAAAAAATCATTTGTGCTAGCTCAGGAGAAGTTGAGAGGAGGATGCACCCTTTTCTCCCTTGGGGTTTCCTTGATGTTATAGGTGTGGGTGCAAGGCAGGTGTAAGGTGCAATGGCCGGCGTATAGTGCAGGGGTCAATAACTAGCCTGGATATAAAAAATAAATGTCTCTATTGACTAAAGTGCTGAATGAGAGTTGTAGTACATCCAAAGGTATCAAAACATAGTTCCAAATAGTTCACAGTACAAGCCTTCTCAGATAACAATGAGGAAGGATGAAAATTATAGTACTCTTTCCTCCAAAGTCTCTCTCTGTTTGCAGAACCTATGACGGGTAATATTACTCTTGTAATGGTGGCTGTAATTTCCAACTGATGGGTATAGAATTAAGATATGGTGGGCCAGACTGTGTCCAAGTGTGAAGGGTGTTTTAGCAATGTCCATCTCACTGAAGTAAAGTCTATCAGCCTTGATCAACAAATAACTTACTGACTGACTCGAATGCTCAGCCATGCAGATGCTTGACCTTTTTGGTTCTTTCCCTTATCTCACTCTCCTTCTGGAGTACTGTATAAATGGGGAGGTCTTTCATTTGAGTAGATAATCCTCAGAGAAGGTGATTCCCTGGAACTTTGGCTCAGAACAGTGAGGAGTGGAGCACAAGCAGCTTCTAATTCTTCCTCCTCTACCTCTCCACACACTAGATTGACTGACTCAGCTAGGAGCAGACCTAAGCTCATGCCTAACATCCTGAAGGGCGGAGTCAGGATAGTTAACCGCGACTGATCCATACAGAGATATACTGGTACATTACAAAGCCTTAAAGGGCTTCTGTCATCCCACTAAAGTCTTTTTTTTTTTTTGGGCTAGTTAAATTACTTATATTGCGATATATGAAAATATAATGGTCTTACTTACTTTGATTCAGCAGTTTCTTCTAAAAACGAAGTTTTATAATATGTAAATTAGGTCTCTACCAGCAAGTAGGGCGGCTACTTGCTGGTAGCAGCTGCAGAAAACCGCCCCCTCGTCGTGTTGATTGACAGGGCCAGCCGGGATCTCCTCCTCCGCCTGTGTTCATTCGGCGCAGGCGCTCTGAGATGAGGAGGCTCGCCTCCTCAGCACTCCCTCAGTGCGCCTGCGCCGATGACGTCTTCTATTTCGGTGATGTCATTGGCGCAGGCGCACTGAGGGAGTTCTGAGGAGGCGAGCCTCCTCATCTCAGAGCGCCTGCGCCCAATCAACACAGGCGCGCGATTTTTGAAATGCCGACAGGGCTGGCCGGAGGAGGAGATCCCGGCTGGCCCTGTCAATCAACACGACGAGGGGGCGGTTTTCTGCAGTTGCTACCAGCAAGTAGCCGCCCTACTTGCTGGTAGAGACCTAATTTACATATTATAAAACTTCGTTTTTAGAAGAAACTGCTGAATCAAAGTAAGTAAGACCATTATATTTTCATATGTCGCAATATAAGTAATTTAACTAGCCCAAAAAAAAATTATGACTTTAGTGGGGTGACAGAAGCCCTTTAACAGAACAGATAACATTGAATAACATAAAATAGCATTAAAAAAACAAGAACAGTTTTAAGTACTCTGGTCTGCGGTACTTCACATTTAAACCCTACCCAACAGTGGGAAATGGCAATGGGATAATTAGACTAACCATAAACCAAGAATAAGAAGATGTCTCTTACTATAGCAACTGTACTACTGATTAAGGATTGCTTAAATTGAGCCTGCCACCTCCACAATCTGTTTCTCATGTAGGGTAGGTGCCCCGAAACATAACTATAGCTTTCTTGTGATAATCTGGTCCTCTAATCCAAAGAAATGCAGTTTTTTATTTTTATGCAAGTATGGTATTTGGTGCATCATGAGCTGGATTGTTTGCGTCATACACTAATGATCTCTCAGGTTAATTTACATATCTATCAAATCGGGTTTTTTTTACACAATAAAAGCACAGAGAGCTATGGGGACTGGGTATTGCGGATGTGCTAGTGGCCATCTAGCAACCCATGTCCTCAGCTCTATACACAGAATTTGCTGCCTTTAATTCTTCCAAATCATCCTTCAAAGTCTCCATATTCTAGAAAAGTCAGCAAGATACAGAGAGAGGAGGAGCTGGATGTTTCTGATGACATATTCTTATCGAGTTTAGATGATGTGGAAAAGGGGAAAAAAAGCAGATGGCAGAAGAAGAGTTCCCAGCTGTAGGGCAGAAGAGCACTGGGGTTGGAGAAGTAGGTAGGCCAGAGTTGATTAATATTTTGTTTACTGTCAACCTGCAGGAGATTGCAGGCCAGAACAGCAATAATACGCATATCGGGGCACAGTTATTAAGACTAGTGTTTTAGACTATAGCTGGCAGTCTAACTTTTTTAGACTTGCCATGAGCGGGGAATAAGTCGCAGATTCTGCCGCACCATGGCACATATCTGGTCATAATTGACCCCCATTTTCCCGCCACCTAACCAGCCAAACAATGGAGAATGACTACACAGTGCGGTCTTTATTATTAAATGATAGGCAGCTGCGGGCTAATTAGCCACGTGGTTTTTCACTGCAGCATGGCCGCAACCCGCTCGCATCATGGCCACTCTTTGTGGCCGTACCCTAAAGCCTCGTTCACACGTCAGTGATTTCCATCAGAGACTGTGAACCAAAACCAGGAGTGGAGCTACACAGAATAAGGTATGATGGAAAGATCTGCACCTGTTCTGTGTTTAGAGCCGCTCCTGGTTTTGGCTCACAATCACTGATAGAAATAATGACTTGTTAATGAGGCATAAGGCAAATTGGCCTGGTATACCTGATTATAGCGATTTGTGCCAAATTAATTAGTAACAAATCAAATTTCTTGGCTAATTTCTGTGAAGTTACCGAATCAAATTTTTTAAAACTTTGAGTATTGTTTTTAGGAATATGTTTTTACAGAGGTTCAGTATACATGTAAAAATGGCAAACTTTCTTGTGTCAGCAGACATAGCAACGTTATGGCAATCAAAGTAGACGAGGGCCCAGTTTTTTCATTGGTATAGCTGAGTGATAGCTTATTTTTTGCAGGGTGAGCTGTAGATTTTGGGGCGTGTACGATTGATAATTTTTTATTTAGTTTTTTTGGGGGGCACAATGAATAAAAACATTAATTCTGGTGCTGGATTTTATTTTTTGGCAGAATTCACTGTGCAGGGTTGAAAAAATATATTTTAGTAGTTCATGTCAAGACAATGCTGCATTTAGACACTTGGCAATAGATTTACTTTTTATTTTTTATATAATAAATGGGGAAAGGATTTATTTGAATTTATAATTTATTTATATATATATATATATATAATTATTTTTTTAAACTTAATAATAATAGAAGTAGTGACTAGGCAACCTTGTGGGCCAGCTGTCATGACAATCGCTTGGCACCTTGGGATTGCGTCACAGGAAGTGCGTATGGAGGCCACAGGCAGGCTAACCAGTCCTAACTCACAGCCTCTATTGACTGAGATATCTGAATGGACAAAAGACTAGGAGAGAGTTATCTTTGATCCCGCTCACTGTGGGCGGGTTTCAGCAATATAACGCAGCTGGCACTCGTCACTTATGGAGCCCACCCCATAAACCTTCCGCCATGTGTACATCAAATGTCATGACAGGCAATTGCAAATCAAAATGGATTCATAGCATAAAAGAGCTTCTGCCATGGTTCAATGGGATTCTGAAGAAGACATCTAGAGAAAGCAGTAGTGGAGAACAGAAAGGGGAAGCAGCTGACTTGTACTTCAAGATAATTTGTGATGTTACTGGAAAGTTCAAAAAGCATGGTAAAGCAGTAAAGTAGTTAGTAGATGTACATTATAGATGTAGTGAACTACTGATTGGTGGCATTTTTGGCAAGAACTGAACTTAGAGCTCTGGTCACCTTTACAGTGACATGGTCACATGAAGTGATATTGTCACATATCCAGATGTGGTGGCCCAAGCTTTAGATCTAATCCCTACTTCTAATAGTTGAAATGCAATATGACTACAGTGTGGGACACTGCTTAGAAAAGTGCTGCTGAACAACAACAGGTACAATGTGGCATTGTTTATTAGCTTGCGTCATATCTCTATATGTATGCCTTGTCAGAAGATACAGTGCTAGCTACTTCACACATTCTAACTGGCATACCCAGGAGCAGACCACATCAGTTTAAATTATTATACCCAAATGTCTGTCCCATATTGTCCTATCATGCTTGGCATTAAAACATTGAACAGAACAGGCAAACTATGCATTGTGATTGCCCCTCCTGCTGAGGGCCACACAGAAAAGCATGAAAGGGAATCTGTCACTAGCATATTAGCAATTTTTTTTATTTTTATGAATCCATGTGTAATAAAGTACCTTATATCCATATGTCTTGTTCTTTTTATTGTGAGTCTTGTCATTTCTTTAAAAAAACGCTTCTTATGATATGCAAATGAAGCTGTAATGAGCCCAGAGGGGCGTTATTCTTTCTCCACGGTGCCCAGGAACGCCCCACTGAAGTGCCGTGCCCGCCTAAATTTGAAAACGAATAACTCCTCCAAGTTCAGCTAAATCGCCTCCCAGAGGCGAGGCTAAGTGCTCCCCCCCCCCAGCGCCGTGCTCAGCGGCAAACACCCCCGATCCTCCTCTCGCCTGCAACCGAAATCCCGCGCAGGCGCAGTGCCGGCAATTTCCTGGGCCTGCGCTATGATAAGACGACTGAGGGCAACAGCTTCAACAGCGTCACTGGGCATGCGCCGATCCCAGTGACGTGTTCGCTGTTTCCTCAGCCAGCTAAATCGCCTGCACTCTGCGGCAAACACCCCCGATCCTCCTCTCGCCTGCAACCGAAATCCCGTGCAGGCGCAGTGCCGGCGATTTAGCTGGCTGAGGAAACAGCGAACACGTCACTGGGATCGGCGCATGCCCAGTGACGCTGTTGAAGCTGTTGCCCTCAGTCGTCTTATCATAGCGCAGGCCCAGGAAATTGCCGGCACTGCGCCTGCGCGGGATTTCGGTTGCAGGCGAGAGGAGGATCGGGGGTGTTTGCCGCTGAGCGCGGCGCTGGGGGGGGGAGCACTTAGCCTGGCCTCTGGGAGGCGATTTAGCTGAACTTGGAGGAGTTATTAGTTTTCAAATTTAGGCGGGCACGGCACTTCAGAGGGGCGTTCCTGGGCACCGTGGAGAAAGAATAACGCCCCTCTGGGCTCCTTACAGCTTCATTTGCATATCATAAGAAGCGTTTTTTTTAAGAAATGTCAAGACTCACAATAAAAAGAACAAGACATATGGAAATAAGGTACTTTATTACACATGGATTCATAAAAAAAAATTTTGCTAATATGCTAGTGACAGATTCCCTTTAAGGGCTTCATATTTTGGTTATATTCTTTAAACCTTTTAGATCCCAGTCAGTAATTACAGTTTTAGAGCAGATAGCTTTATGCACAGTTTATTTTGCATTTGCCTTAGTATTATGTGCGCTAGGCACATCTCTTGCAACTTTGATAAAAAGGGGAGTGCAGCATTGTCTTGACATGTACAGCCTGCAGAGAGACATTAATTCATGTTAGTAATGTAACCAGACACATGCTGATTGCACGTCTCCTACAGCTAAATGCGGCTCATATAACACTACAACAACACAAAGAGATAATTGCTTCCAAATTTAAGAAAATGTTAACTAATCAAGAGAAAAACTAAGATATTAAAATGTGCAAAATAACCTTTTATAACTTCTCACGCAGGGTTCAATTTGATCAAGAGATTTTCTCTCCAGAAAATGAGTTCTATAAAGAAGATTCGGAACCCCAAAGGACCTCTGATCATGCGACTTGGAGAAACTCGCCTTGTGGAAAAGACAGGGTGAGCCCAACATTTGGATAGATCTAATTTATTTCTGTATCATGCCCAGACTTTTAGTAATATTTCCTCTTGTGCGTTTAATAGTGCTGGTCAACTTGGAATCAAATCCTACCCACTGCAACTGTCTGAGATGGACTTAATCAAATGCCACCTCTATTACCCTGGTGTGATATAACAACTTTTGCGATTGATAGTCTTAAAGTGTACACCCTGAAGGCAGCGATTTCAGCGACTCATAAAACCCTTCCTAATCCTGGAAAGTGAGCCTTGGGCGCAGTATCAGGCCAGGCACCTTTCCAACTCATTACGCAACAGAGAACTGCAAGCTTTTATTATTTTTTTTAAACTTGGCAGTTTTCCCAGATGGCTTTGGATAGATGAATCAGGGTTCGAAGGAGCCTAGACTTATAAAAACTCAGTTTTCTAGCGAAAATATGCATTCTTGTTTTTTTGTGAAAACATCATGAAAATTGTATGTAACATTATGAGTACATCCACAGGCGGTAAATCTTCAGCATATTACAGTACCATCAACGTGGACGAAAATTTTACAGAAAAAATCCACAGCGTAAATCAACCTGTGGTCAGGATTTTAAATCCGCAGCTTGTTAATTTATGTTCCGAATTCCACCAAGAATCAAATCTACAGCAAAATCTGCATCAAACTCATGTGGGTTTTGTTGCGGGTCAGCAGCAAAGTCCATGGTGGATTTTCCGTACCAAAAGACGTCTCATGTGATCACAACATCCTATGACTGTGATGGCTAACCTCCGGCACTCCAGCTGTGGTAAAACCACGACCCCCAAGATGCACAATTGCTTGGCTGTTCTCAGAACTCCATAGAAATGAATAGAGCATGCTGGGAGTCGTAGTTTTACCACAGCTGGAGTGCCAAAGGTTAGCCATCACAGTCATAGGATGTTGCGATCACATGGGACATCTTTTGGTACGGAAAATCCACCATGGATTTTGCTGCTGATCCGCAACAAAACCCACATGAGTTTGATGCCATCACTGTCCTATGATTTTATGAAGCATTTCATATGATCATATATGTATATCATATTTACTAAGTGAATTAATACAAAAAAGTGTATTACCACTAGCGTCATATGACTGTGTTACTTTTTTAAGAGACCAACCATGCAGAAATGAACTGAACTATCTGCTAATAATAGCCTTCACAGTAGACTGTGACTTGCGACCTATAGGTGATCATATATTTCTGGACCACAATATGGAACTACCACAATTATTATTATAATCAGGAATTACTGTCACACACGGGCAACCCTTTCATTGCCAGGAGTGGCTGCAATAAATTTGAGAATTCCCCAAAGGCAGGAGGCCTAGTTAGAGCCAAATTCTCTCAACATCATAATGAGATTGCAAGCGCAATTAACTATTCTCTAAGCTGTAATTAAACCACCATCCTTGGCTATCCTTTCCAAAAAAACGTCAGCATTGTGCAAACTGTCTGCACTTTTCGTATTTTATATCTTACTTGTTTAGTAGAAGAAGTTTTGATCTCTTAATGGAGATTCAGCAGAGACCCATGACTATAAATCTTAACAGGTCACTCATTCAACAAAATGTGGATTACATCTTCTGCAAGTAGAGATGTGTACACAGTCTGCCCTTGCATTTAACTTGGCTCCTTGTTGGCTACACTCATTTAATAGTATTTCATTAAGCTTTTTTGTGAGATACTTTGTACAAGTGGCATCCTAAATAGGAGCCCCAAAAGTTGATCACCTTAGAAATATTGCTAACATGGCGCATTATTTGTCTTATGACAGACAAGTGTTTCCACATGGATTACCTCATGAGTTCACCATAGTCATGACTTTGCTGATAAAGAAGCAGACAACTGATGAAGACTGGTACTTATTTCAAATCAGCGACCATCTAGGATACCCACAGGTACCATCTTTCTTGTCCATGACCATATCCACTGCCTTTCTATAAGACAGCACTTATTCTAAAGAGAGCCATTCACTTTAATTTCCAATGCAAATATATTACTTATATTAGGAATATGTTATTTGATTGGTTAGGATCATTCAGCACTACCTTTTCCTGCAAAATGACAGACATCCCTACCGAAACCTGACGGAAACCGTCAATGGGGTCTGAGGAGGGATGATCTGACTATGCCGTCAATTTAGTTGTTCTGCTTCTGTGATGGGGCAGAACCACAGAATTGACTAATGCAGATGTGAACAGAGGCTTATACTTCATCATAATGTAATTTATGCATGCTCAAACTGAAATATGTAGAAATATTTGAAATTATGATAAGGCCAGTTTTTTGAGACGACTGTAATTTAATCACATTTTAACACCTGTCTTTTACATCCATAATAGCTTCACCTCCATGGTACCACTGAGCAGGACTTTGATCATCACAGAACCCTATGGTGATCTAAGGCTTGTTCAGGAGAACAGGTGGAGATCTCGCTCCATTATTAACCTTATAATGGAGCGACATTACAGCTATATGAAATGGGTCTAATATGACATGGACTGTTCTATTTAAGAACCATTGCTGCTAATTCGCTTGACTTTTTTTATCACTTTTGTTTTTGCTTACGTGAAATGTGATGCGTTTTATTTTTGGCAATGGCAGTCGACCTCTTCATGTAAATCTTCTGTAGCTCTCTTTAGGTCTCAATGGCAAGGACAGAAGCCTAGAATTTCGTGCCAGCGGTCGTGATGTAGAATATGTAGGTTGCACATTCACTGGACATGGAGTGTATTCATTGTTTGACAACCAATGGCACAAGATTGTATTGAGTGTACAAGAGACGGTAGTATCCATTCATATTGACTGCAGCTTTATATCAAGTAAACCCATTGAGCCAAGGAGACCCATCAACATTGAAGGACACACCTTTATTGGGCTGGACATGGTGAAAGGAGAACCAGTCCATGTAAGTTTTCCTATAGAAAGATTTTAATTGTAGAATTGTATGTCATACTTGCTTCATACTGTCTATTTTTCTATTCTTCTACTTTTCATGTAGTTTGACATCCAGAAAATTCTTATATACTGTGATCCGAAAATGGCAATGCAAGAAGGATGCTGTGAGATCCTCCCAACCGGTGTAAGTATGAATCGTATTAGCTGTGTAGCATAACAGTATGTTGCTACTATGAGAAAAATAAATTTAGCAATGTATTCACAATGCTTGAACTTGAGACTATACTGTAACTTGTTGTGGACACCATTGGCAGGAAATTGAAAAAACATTGCAGTTTCATGCTGCTAGGGGAGTATGAAATACTGACAGGCTTCCGTCAGCCTAAGGCTACTTTTATAATCGCGTTTGGTGCGGATCCGTCATGGATATGCACAGACGGATCCGTTCAGATAATACAACCGTCTGCATCCGCTCAGAACGGATCCGTTTGGATTATCGTTAACACAGCCAAGACGCAACCGTCTTGAACACCATTGAAAGTCAATGGAGGACGGATCCGTTTTCTATTGTGCCAGATTGTGTCATAAAAAATGGATCCGTTCCTATTGACTTACATTATGTGTCAGGACGGATCGGTTTGGCTCAGTTTCGTCAGACGGACACCAAAACACTGCAAGCAGCGTTTTGGTGTCCGCCTCCAAAGCGGAATGAAGACAGAACAGAGGCAAACTGATGCATTCTGAGCGGATCCTTTTCCATTCAGAATGCATTAGGGCAAAAGTGATCCGTTTTGGACCGCTTGTGAGAGCCCTGAACGGATCTCACAAACGGAAACCCAAAACACCAGTGTGAAAGTAGCCTAATATAAACTTATTATAAGATGCACCAAGATTATTAAGAGGCACGTGCTTCTTAATAATTTTGAGGCAGCTCAGAAGGTCCATGCTTCAGAATATGAAATATATCACAGCAAGGTTTTCTGCAGCAAGTATTGTTAAATTTAATTAGTTTCATAGGCCCCACCCCTCTGATCCAGTAAAGTTTGCCAGTTTTCTAACCACCATCGAGCATGAATAAATTCCACCCAATGTTTTCTCCAAAACGGTGAAGCGCAATCTGTGCACAGAGCTATGGAATATGTTGTTATTCTATAAACGATTAAAATAAATAATTGAAATAAAATATTACATCATTTTAGAGAAAATATAGTTTTAAAAGCAGTTGGTGACAGGGAAAACGAAGAAGCATCTGCCAGCTTCTCCCTGCCTAGCTCGGAGGGACAGCTCCCCCTCTATTTGTGTATACAGATAAATGTAGGAAAAAGGAACCTTGAATTGGCGCTGCTACCCAACAATGAATTCAGAAAGCACATTTCTTCTATATATTTATTAATTTTGTACACAACGCATTCGGCATTGGACTAGTCCCTTCAACAGGTACTCTACACCTATTTGAGTATAGGGAGAGACCTGCCAAGAGAAGAGAACCTGGACTACGGACTGCCCAGCAAACACATTTGTTTCTCAGAAATCCCAAGATAAGGCTGTCAGTATTAGTATTGCTCGTGGCTGGTACCCATGGTCATTTGACTCAAATCTTAGCAAGATGGATGGCATCTGCATCGTACGCTTTGCACTTTGTAATAGAATAATTACTCACTGACAAACTGGAATCTTCTAAGTCTTTTTTGTTATCAGTACAAAGTGACAGTATCCGTGTCCAATCTAAACCAACATTTTGGTACAAATGTTCACTGCTAATAGCTCTACATGTTTTGGGGGTTTGACAACGTAGAATATTGTCTCCTGGCACCTTCACCCACAATGATTGAATCAGCTCTGATGAAGTTATTACATATCTGTTGAAGGGATTTAAAGGGGAAACTGTTAGCTATGGGCCATTTCCACATTTGGTAAGCATATACATGGATAACTAAAGACTCACATGTCCGTGATGAAATCCGTGATAAGATGATCAGTGATTTATCCATGAGGATTTTCATGAAGGATCCGTGTTTTTTAGTTCATGTGTTGAAAATTAACTATAAATGGTCTGTAAAACACGGATGACGTCCGTGTTGGATTTGTGTTTTTCAGGGACCCATATACTATAATGGGTGTGATGGATCCATAAAAAGTAGACATGCTTCCGTGCTAAAACACGAATGTGTGAATACACACATTGAAATTAATAGATACGTGTGCTGTCCGTGGAGGACACGGACAGCACACATTCTTGAATGATTGACGTGTGGATAAGTCCTAAATAATAATTTTATCTAATTCCATTTCTCACATATAATACAGTGCAACCCTGAAGCTCCAAAGACAAGGCGCAATGTAGAAGGTGTTGAGAATGCACAGAATGCCAACTTGATTGAAATACCTACAAAATCCAAGCAGGAGAGTTTGACACGATGCTTCTGCCTGGAGGATTCATTGCTGAAAACGGTAAGAAAAAGGATGTCTGTCTGCCAGAAATGGGGCCTATGAATATATATAGAAGGCTGTTACTGGTATAATGGCATATCATGTTTAATACAGAGAAATTCCTCTAAGGCTTCCTATAGACATATCTTTTTTTGTAGTGGTGGTTTATTTTTGCTTGTAAGAAGCCATGAATTTAATTCGTTTTTTACACGCATATTTTGGCTATTTTTATTTTTTATTTATTCATAGAGTACATTAATGCATACAATGTAAAAAAGTTCCCCAAAGTGAAGAAAAAAATGCCACAAAAACACTGCATTGGTGCATTACAAATTTCACGATTGACTTACAACTAAAGTCTAGTGTTTTTGGAAGAAAAAAAAATGCAAGTTTAAAAAAAAACACTATGTATAAAACCACCATAATCTGTTAACAGTGGCACCATATTTCGTTCTCAATTATTCAAAAGTTCTAGAAAAAATATATAAAACTCACTTGTTAATGTGGAGAACTTTTAGTATTGCAACACGATATAAAAATGAACACAAAACATACTGCTGTTTCTTGTAAAATTTGACATTATATTGTAGTTCTGGAAACAAGTACCAAATTATCAGATACATGAAAGATTTTTTTTATTCTTAATTTTAGAACAAAGAACCAATAAAGCCTAAGACTGGCCACAGTAATTTAGATAGCCGTTGGCCAAATTATCGTCCCTCTGATCACCCAACCCTCCGATACATGTGCATGCTCACCTCGTCTGAGTGTGTATACATTCTGAATAGAGGGGAAGAAGTTGTCAGACTCCTTCCTTTGGTGGCGGCTTATCTTCCTTGAGAAGAAAATGATTGGCATGTTGAAAACCAACAAGCCCCATGGCAGCTTGCCAACTGGTGCTGCTGAGATTGGCCATCTTAATTTAAAGTTGGCTTAGGCCAATTTCACACTAGCACTAAATGATTCGGCAGGCTGTTCCAGTAGAGGAACAGCTTGCCAGAGTTCATCACATCCAGCATAGCCTGAAGGGACCAGTGCACCTCCATGCCCCATTGACTATAATGGGACCCGGTAGTAATCCAACCTGTTTCTAAGATTAGTGCTGAGATTCGGCTGGACAAATACTGCTGCAAGCAACGTTTTTTGGATGGCCAAATCCCAGCACTAATGCTAGAAACAGGCCAGTTCCATGCCGGGTCCCATTATAGTCAATTGGGTCTGACGGAGAAAGGTAGTATTCGACAATGCTGGATATGATGAACTTTGGCAGGCTGTTCCGGTAGAGGACAGATTATTTTAGCGCTTCTGTAAAACTAGCCTAATATAAAAAGAGCTATTAAAAGTAGTGGTAAATCATGCACAACCCTTGATGACAGAAATGAGGATAATGGATCTGTCTAACTTTAGCCAGAAAATGGCAGACCCATATCACCATCACCCAATAAAGTATCAAAACATAACATTCTTGAAATTATGCATATGCATCTGGTACCATTACAAGTAGATATTTTATACAAGAGGACATAAGTTGCATGTATACAGAAATAATACAGCAGATTGACTTGCAGATTCATTTTTGATCAGATCAATTTTTGGAACTGTACATATGTATTTGATAACATTATTAGGAGCTATTTTTGTAGCTACTTATGTTCCAGATTTATGGATTGAGAACAAATTATGCAACAGATTGCCTTGCAGATGTATTTTTTATCTAATTTTACGGAGGAAATAAAATGTTTAAGTTTAAAACGGAAATAGAATTTCACTCCAAAATTCTTTTTTTTAATTTTTATTATCTTTATTAATATATCAAAACCAGTCATAATAAACATAAGAATTGAATAAACACTCCACATATTCACTATATTTTCCCCTTATGCCTATTCCCCCAAACCAACCCCCCTCCCCCCCACCCCAAACTCCAAAATTCTTAATCGTTGATATGTTGTCAGGGTTTTACCAGAACAGTACTGTATAAATATTTTCCAAGTAGTTTAATGCACTTGATTGTGAGAGAAGAGGGTATTGATTAATCCGAAGTAGCTCTTTTTATGCATTAGGGACACAAATAGAAGCAAGGATTGGTTTTATTGAGCACAGTATGCTTAATGCTTTGCAAATTTCCCAAATGTCACTTTTTTATTTCCTACTTCTAGTCTTTGAAAATTCCATTTTCATCTCCTTAAACACATTTCTTTTCCCTTGATCTTTAAATACATACTATAATCATACTTTACTTAAATTCTTATTTTTTTTTAATAAAAAACCTGTTAAGTATCCTGCTCACAGACTTCTTACTTTTGAGGCTTCAAAAAAACATAAATTTAATGTGGGATTGGGGTAAGTTACATCACTACAAGAATAACTACCGGTACTCTATATGCAGATAATGATTTGGAATAATTTTATTTTTCACAATGGCATCATTCTCACTTTACCAATATCCACAGCTGATCAATGGGGGGGCCCCGAGAGTTGGACCATCGTTGATCTGATATTAATGATCTCTCCTGAGGACAACCCCATTATTATGGATGCCCTCTAATATATCTTTAAAACAATCTGTCACGAGTTGGAGGTCCCAGGAGAGACCACCGCGTCGTCAAGCAATAAACAAACAGAAATCAGGTACAGACACACAAGAGTTTATTGCACAAACCAAAACCAGGGAAGGCAGCACAGACAAAACAAGAGCTCTATGTACCGTCAGCACAGTGGGAGAAAACCCCCACTGCGCCACTGTCTAGTAATACTCCAGAGGGGCGTGACTAAGCAACTCCTGGTATTCACTAGAGCCCTAGATGGTAGAGTTAGACTTTGCCGCAGGAAGTTGCCAGGGTCCACTCTGGAGCGTGAACTAGACAGTGACAGCAGGAACAAATGGACAACAGGTACCAGAAGGTACCGACGGCACATAGGCAAACATAACAGACAGGCAAATACAAAACAGGGCAACTAATAACACACGCAGAAATACATAGCAAGGAAACAGGAGTGACAATGAGCAGAGAAGGACTTGCTCCACCAGTGGTATACTGCGTGGCCTTGCGCATAGCACTCTGCAGCTAGGCGCTTGCTGAACCGAGACATATGAATACACACAAAGTAAATCAAACATAAAAGGCAGAACAGATAACAGAAAGACAGGAAAGAAGACGGAAATGAACAAGTAGGGAAACCCACAGAGCACAGACAGGCAGACACGGATCCCATGGGTCAGCAGCATGGGAGAGAGAGTACAAACCAGGAGCAGGACAAGACAACACACACCAGGAGAGCTGACACAGAACTGAGGAAACCTCAGCCTTATATACACAGGTTCCATGGGTGCAGCAGAGAGACCACACCCATGGAGCAGACAGAGGATTAACTCCTAATAGGAACACAGGGGAGTTAACCCATACAGAACCACAAATAACACACAGGAACGGAACTTCAGCTAGGAGCGCCGAACGAGCAAGGACGGAAGGTCACAGTCAGAGGTAACGACTGTGACACAATCTCTTTTCAGAATAAATACAGAGATGCAAAATACTGTCCAATAGCAAACTTCAGATTTGTGACTTTATAGACAACATTGCACCTAAATTTAGGGGCAAATGGCGTTTCTATGCCACCATCGACACTTTCTAAAAAGAGGGAGTGACACGGGTGTGATGTTGGCAGTGCAATCAGTCACATTTACTATAATTTAGGCTAGTTTACCAGCGTAAATGATGATTGAAATCTAGTCCAGCTACCAGCTATAGTAGATTTTAATCCAGGCACGTAGACTGCCAGAAGATGCACTTAATTTATGAGAAGGCATGCGTCCCACCATAAATTAAGTACATTATCCGGTGGCACAAGGGATATCAAAGACTGAAGTACAAGGCCGGACTTTAATAAATAAGTTCTACTGTGGACCTCAATTATTAAAACAGTCCAGTAATAAATCTGTCTTTGCTGTTCGTAGTAACCTATCATATCCCAGTTTTTATTTTTCCAGAACAGTTTGGGAAAATACATCTGAAATTGAGGACTTAGTGAGGTACAGTCTGTATACAACAAAGCCATAAATAAATGAGGCCATACATTTTACTGTAATATCACATCAAGGGATTGAGGGACATTTATCAAGACCAGCTGTCACGCTCCGTTGTGGGAGGGAAACACCACACCGAGCAAGAGGGAAGGAGTGACAGGAATCAGGCCTGAAAACTAAGGAAGAAAGAAGGACACCTCCTAGTAAAACCCTAACCAAAATCCTGACTATCAGTATGAACAGACCCCAGAGGTAGGCCCTATAGCCCTATAGGACCCTGGTACTAATGGAAGGGACGAGACTACCTGTTGCTTCAAAAGGAAGGATGAACAGGACTCAGGCCTAATACAAACAATAGGGAAATGCAACACACAGAACCCAAACAAAATGCAAAAGGGAAAGGAAAGACTTAACTTCAAAGGAGCAATGGAAGCACCGGGAACTCTGCCGAGATCCACACACCAGCAATGCAAAACTGAAACTGAAGCTATAAACCGCACAGCACTGTGGGAAAAGCAACTATAAATAAGTAAGATTAAATGACCACATTAGCAACACCTGAGACAAGGAGTGTGGCCATACCATAAACAACACAGAAGCCTATTGATCCACAGGGGAACCTGTCAGATCAAACAACGTGTTGCCAATCTCACAGATCTCCTGCTACCTGTCGCGGGAACGTCCGTGACACTGGCTTCCCAATAATCTTGATCCCTGTTTGCCAGAGTGTGATGCATCTAATTTATTAAGAGGCAGATGCCTCTTAATATATAAGTCACATCTCTGGCAGTCCATAAGCCAGATACTGAAGTCTACTCCAGCTGGGGTCTGGCATAGACTTCAGCTATAACTTACTCGAGTTTCTGGTGTAAGTTATAGTAAATCCGGCAAGCTGTTTGAAGTTCCACCCTTCCCACTAGCCCCATTTCCTTTAGAAAAGTGTCAGGTGCACCTAAAAGTCACAAATTGTAGCGCAAATATGGTGTGCACCTTTTTACTCCACTATTGTGGCAAAAAGACATTGATGAATGTGACATTCAGATTTCCATAAATTTGACCAAGTGACACATATCTGGTAATTTTCATTACACCCTCAGAACATTAGATTTATTTTTGCTGAAAATGCAGCTTTTTTTTGTGAAAATGAACTTTTTTCTTCTTTTTGTCTTCAAAATGTAATATATTTAAAATGATATTTTATATAATTGTGGGAAACATACAGAAGTAGTAGACACAATACCATATATGAATAAAAAAAAAACATGTTATAAAGATCATAATTATTGTCATCACATCATCTTCACTAACTGAAAAGCAGAACCACATGGTATTCGCAAGTTCCAAGCCTGCAGACTACTGAAATGCTTTAACATCCTGTTTATTTGGACATTTGCATATGGCAGCATTTATCGCATGGAGCAATAAACCAAAAAGCATGGTTGTGACTTGAACTCCATCTAGACAACGTATGAACAATATTGTTATACCGATGTACTGTGACTTGCATTGTGGACTGCACCTCGGATCAGATGTATAAAGTTATGTACAGTACACTATTGTCACACCAGAAGTCCGTGCCTGCCACTGTCCTGGTGTCTGGAGCAGGCACAGGCGTTGCTCCTCTCTCCCTATGTGTATTGAAACCAGTGCTCAGTGAACTTCCTTTCAGTACTGCAAGAGTTAATCCTTTACTCTTGCTCTTTGTGTGCAGCTGCTGATTAAGGTGCTGTTCAGCCTCCCTATTTAACTGGGCTATGGATCCACCTCCTTGCCTAAGTATTGGATTTTCTAGTGTCTAGTAACCAGTGAAGGTGTAATCTCTTGTCTGACTACCCTAGTACCGTACTTTGTCTGACTACCGATTCTGCCTCTACCCAGACCTTGGACTTGCCATCTGGATTTCACACATATTCAGCCTGCCTGACCTTGAAATTGCTATTTGGAATACGCAAGTATTCAGCCTGCCCTTACCTTGGAGTGTATTCAGAGTACACCTTTTGCCTGCTCCCTCAGTGCTTTGCACCAATCTCTCTGACCCCAGGGATCAGCTGCCATCTACAACAGGACTACACCAAGTGGCAGCGGCCTGTTTGGTTCCCTGCAGCGAAGTCTAGATACCTGTACAGGGGTTAAAGGGTGTATTCCAGGGAACTGCCAGGACAACAGCTTTAGGTTTAGCCCAAAATCAAACTAGTTAGTTGGCACAGCATTGCTCGTTGCAGCAGTCATGCATAAAGCACAAAGCTAAGTCACTACATCCTAATTCTACAGCAGTCTAAGGGCTCATTCAGACAGCCGTATGAATGAGTCCGCATCCGTTCCGCAATTTTGTGGAATGGGTACAGACCCCTTCATTTCAATGGGGCCACAAAAGATGCGGACAGCACAGAGTATGCTGTCCGCATCCGTGGTTCCGTTCTAGGCTCTGCTGAAGATAGAACATGTCCCGTTCTTGTCCGCAATTGCGGACAAGAATAGGCATTTTCTATTATGGTTGCGTCCATGTTCGGTCCGCAAATTACGGAATGCACACGGCCGGTATCCGTGTTTAGCGGATCCGCAAAGCACTACGGCCGTCTGAATGGGCCCTACCTACATAGTGAAGTGGAGGTCTGATATATGTAAGAATAGTTGTGGTTCATAAAAAATGGCTAAACAATGAACTCCATATTTTCCACGGAATTAACTGTTGTTCTGTCTTATTAACTCTTTACATGACCTTCATTATCCCTTGTTCTCTGGAATGTTGCTTAAAGGGCTTCTGTCAGCCCACTAAACCGTTTTGTTTTTTTTTTGCTTAATAATAACCCCTACACTGCGATTTATCCATACATAAGTAAAATAAGAATTTTGGTTCAGTAGAATTTGCTAAAACCCTATTTTTATAATACGTAAATTACCTTGCTACCAGCAAGTAGGGCGGCTACTTGCTGGTAGCAGCCGCATCCTTCGATGGTAATGACGCCCCCTCTGCTTGTTGATTGACAGGGCCAGCGGACGGGATCTTTCTCCGCTGGCCCTGCCTGTTTTCATTCAATATCTGGCGCCTGCGCAGTGTCCGTACCTATCTTCAATCGGCGCAGGCGCACTGAGAGGCGGCCACTCACTCGGCCGCTTCATCCTCAATGCGCCTGCGCCGATGACGTCACATCTACACCCGGCGCAGGCGCATTGAGGATGAAGCGGCCGAGTGAGTGGCCGCCTCTCAGTGCGCCTGCGCCGATTGAAGATAGGTACGGCCGCGGCGCAGGCTTAGTGGGCTGACAGAAGCCCTTTAACCACCTCCGGACCGCCTAACGCAGGATCGCGTTCCGGAGGTGGCAGCCCTGCGCAGAGTCACGCATATATGCGTCATCTCGCGATGGCCGAGATTTCCTGTGAACGCGCGCACACAGGCGCGCGCGCTCACAGGAACGGTAGGTAAGAGAGTTGATCTCCAGCCTGCCAGCGGCGATCGTTCGCTGGCAGGCTGGAGATGTGTTTTTTTTAACCCCTAACAGGTATATTAGACGCTGTTTTGATAACAGCGTCTAATATACCTGCTACCTGGTCCTCTGGTGGTCCCATTTGTTTGGATCGACCACCAGAGGACACAGGTAGCTCAGCAAAGTCCCACCAAGCACCACTACACTACACTACACCCCCCCCCGTCACTTATTAACCCCTTATTAGCCCCTTATTAGCCCCTGATCACCCCTGATCACCCCATATAGACTCCCTGATCACCCCCCTGTCATTGATCACCCCCCTGTCATTGATTACCCCCCTGTAAAGCTCCATTCAGATGTCCGCATGATTTTTACGGATCCACTGATAGATGGATCGGATCCGCAAAACGCATCCGGACGTCTGAATGAAGCCTTACAGGGGCGTGATCAATGACTGTGGTGATCACCCCATATAGACTCCCTGATCACCCCCCCTGTCATTGATTACACCCCTGTCATTGATCAACCCCCTGTAAAGCTCCATTCAGACGTCCGCATGATTTTTACGGATGCACTGATAGATGGATCCGATCCGCAAAACGCATCCGGACGTCTGAATGAAGCCTTACAGGGGCATGATCAATGACTGTGGTGATCACCCCATATAGACTCCCTGATCACCCCCCTGTAAAGCTCCATTCAGATGTCCGCATGATTTTTACGGATGCACTGATAGATGGATCCGATCCGCAAAACGCATCCGGACGTCTGAATGAAGCCTTACAGGGGCATGATCAATGACTGTGGTGATCACCCCATATAGACTCCCTGATCACCCCCCTGTCATTGATCACCCCCCTGTAAAGCTCCATTCAGATGTCCGCATGATTTTTACGGATGCACTGATAGATGGATCCGATCCGCAAAACGCATCCGGACGTCTGAATGAAGCCTTACAGGGGCATGATCAATGACTGTGGTGATCACCCCATATAGACTCCCTGATCACCCCCCTGTAAAGCTCCATTCAGATGTCCGCATGATTTTTACGGATGCACTGATAGATGGATCCGATCCGCAAAACGCATCCGGACGTCTGAATGAAGCCTTACAGGGGCATGATCAATGACTGTGGTGATCACCCCATATAGACTCCCTGATCACCCCCCTGTAAAGCTCCATTCAAATGTCCGCATGATTTTTACGGATGCACTGATAGATGGATCCGATCCGCAAAACGCATCCGGACGTCTGAATGAAGCCTTACAGGGGCGTGATCAATGACTGTGGTGATCACCTCATATAGACTCCCTGATCACCCCCCTGTCATTGATCACCCCCCTGTCATTGATCACCCCCCTGTAAAGCTCCATTCAGATGTCCGCATGATTTTTACGGATGCACTGATAGATGGATCGGATCCGCAAAACGCATCCGGACGTCTGAATGAAGCCTTACAGGGGCGTGATCAATGACTGTGGTGATCACCCCATATAGACTCCCTGATCACCCCCCTGTCATTGATCACCCCCCTGTCATTGATCACCCCCCTGTAAAGCTCCATTCAGATGTCCGCATGATTTTTACGGATGCACTGATAGATGGATCGGATCCGCAAAACGCATCCGGACGTCTGAATGAAGCCTTACAGGGGCATGATCAATGATTGTGGTGATCACCCCATATAGACTCCCTGATCACCCCCCCTGTCATTGATCAACCCCCCTGTCATTGATCACCCCCCTGTCATTGATCACCCCTCTGTAAGGCTCCATTCAGATATTTTTTTGGCCCAAGTTAGCAGAATTTTTTTTTTTTTTTCTTACAAAGTCTCATATTCCACTAACTTGTGTCAAAAAATAAAATCTCACATGAACTCACCATACCCCTCACGGAATCCAAATGCGTAAAATTTTTTAGACATTTATATTCCAGACTTCTTCTCACGCTTCAGGGCCCCTAGAATGCCAGGGCAGTATAAATACCCCACATGTGACCCCATTTCGGAAAGAAGACACCCCTAGGTATTCCGTGAGGGGCATATTGAGTCCATGAAAGATTGAAATTTTTGTCCCAAGTTAGCGGAACGGGAGACTTTGTGAGAAAAAAATTAAAAATATCAATTTCCGCTAACTTGTGCCAAAAAAAAAAAATTTCTATGAACTCGCCATGCCCCTCATTGAATACCTTGGGGTGTCTTCTTTCCAAAATGGGGTCACATGTGGGGTATTTATACTGCCCTGGCATTCTAGGGGCCCCAAAGCGTGAGAAGAAGTCTGGTATCCAAATGTCTAAAAATGCCCTCCTAAAAGGAATTTGGGCACCTTTGCGCATCTAGGCTGCAAAAAAGTGTCACACATCTGGTATCGCCGTACTCAGGAGAAGTTGGGGAATGTGTTTTGGGGTGTCATTTTACATATACCCATGCTGGGTGAGAGAAATATCTTGGTCAAATGCCAACTTTGTATAAAAAAATGGGAAAAGTTGTCTTTTGCCAAGATATTTCTCTCACCCAGCATGGGTATATGTAAAATGACACCCCAAAACACATTCCCCAACTTCTCCTGAATACGGCGATACCACATGTGTGACACTTTTTTGCAGCCTAGGTGGGCAAAGGGGCCCATATTCCAAAGAGCACCTTTAGGATTTCACAGGTCATTTACCTACTTACCACACATTAGGGCCCCTGGAAAATGCCAGGGCAGTATAACTACCCCACAAGTGACCCCATTTTGGAAAGAAGACACCCCAAGGTATTCCGTGAGGGGCATGGCGAGTTCCTAGAATTTTTTATTTTTTGTCACAAGTTAGTGGAAAATGCTTATTTTTTTTTTTTTTTTTTTTTCATACAAAGTCTCATATTCCACTAACTTGTGACAAAAAATAAAAAGTTCCATGAACTCACTATGCCCATCAGCGAATACCTTGGGGTCTCTTCTTTCCAAAATGGGGTCACTTGTGGGGTAGTTATACTGCCCTGGCATTCTAGGGGCCCAAATGTGTGGTAAGGAGTTTGAAATCAAATTCTGTAAAAAATGACCTGTGAAATCCGAAAGGTGCTCTTTTGAATATGGGCCCCTTTGCCCACCTAGGCTGCAAAAAAGTGTCACATATCTGGTATCTCCGTAATCGGGAGAAGTTGGGGAATGTGTTTTGGGGTGTCATTTTACATATACCCATGCTGGGTGAGAGAAATATCTTGGCAAAAGACAACTTTTCCCATTTTTTTATACAAAGTTGGCATTTGACCAAGATATTTATCTCACCCAGCATGGGTATATGTAAAAAGACACCCCAAAACACATTCCTCAACTTCTCCTGAATACAGAGATACCAGATGTGTGACACTTTTTTGCAGCCTAGGTGGGCAAAGGGGCCCACATTCCAAAGAGCACCTTTCGGATTTCACAGGTCATTTACCTACTTACCACACATTTGGGCCCCTAGAATGCCAGGGCAGTATAACTACCCCACAAGTGACCCCATTTTGGAAAGAAGAGACCCCAAGGTATTCGCTGATGGGCATAGTGAGTTCATGGAAGTTTTTATTTTTTGTCACAAGTTTGTGGAATATGAGACTTTGTATGAAAAAAAAAATCAAAAAAAAAATCATCATTTTCCACTAACTTGTGACAAAAAATAAAAAATTCTAGGAACTCGCCATGCCCCTCACGGAATACCTTGGGGTGTCTTCTTTCCAAAATGGGGTCACTTGTGGGGTAGTTATACTGCCCTGGTATTCTAGGGGCCCAAATGTGTGGTAAGGAGTTTGAAATCAAATTCAGGAAAAAATGAGGAGTGAAATCCGAAAGGTGCTCTTTGGAATATGGGCCCCTTTGCCCACCTAGGCTGCAAAAAAGTGTCACACATCTGGTATCCCCGTACTCAGGAGAAGTTGAGGAATGTGTTTTGGGGTGTCTTTTTACATATACCCATGCTGGGTGAGATAAATATCTTGGTCAAATGACAACTTTGTATAAAAAAATGGGAAAAGTTGTCTTTTGCCAAGATATTTCTCTCACCCAGCATGGGTATATATAAAATGACACCCCAAAACACATTCCCCACCTTCTCCTGAGTACGGAGATACCAGATGTGTGACACTTTTTTGCAGCCTAGGTGGGCAAAGGGGCCCATATTCCAAAGAGCACCTTTCGGATTTCACAGGTCATTTTTTACAGAATTTGATTTCAAACTCCTTACCACACATTTGGGCCCCTAGAATGCCAGGGCAGTATAACTACCCCACAAGTGACCCCATTTTGGAAAGAAGAGACCCCAAGGTATTCGCTGATGGGCATAGTGAGTTCATGGAAGTTTTTATTTTTTGTCACAAGTTAGTGGAATATGAGACTTTGTAAGAAAAAAAAAAAAAAATCATAATTTTCCGCTAACTTGTGACAAAAAATAAAAAGTTCTATGAACTCACTATGCCCATCAGCGAATACCTTAGGGTGTGTACTTTCAGAAATGGGGTCATTTGTGGGGTGTTTGTACTGTCTGGGCATTGTAGAACCTCAGGAAACATGACAGGTGCTCAGAAAGTCAGAGCTGCTTCAAAAAGCGGAAATTCACATTTTTGTACCATAGTTTGTAAACGCTATAACTTTTACCCAAACCATTTTTTTTTTACCCAAACATTTTTTTTTTATCAAAGACATGTAGAACTATAAATTTAGAGCAAAATTTCTATATGGATGTCGTTTTTTTTGCAAAATTTTACAACTGAAAGTGAAAAATGTCATTTTTTTGCAAAAAAATCGTTAAATTTCGATTAATAACAAAAAAAGTAAAAATGTCAGCAGCAATGAAATACCACCAAATGAAAGCTCTATTAGTGAGAAGAAAAGGAGGTAAAATTCATTTGGGTGGTAAGTTGCATGACCGAGCAATAAACGGTGAAAGTAGTGTAGGTCAGAAGTGTAAAAAGTGGCCTGGTCTTTCAGGGTGTTTAAGCACTGGGGGCTGAGGTGGTTAAAGTGGTTTTCCAGAATTACTATTTAACATGTATGCTCATGTAGTTGCTTATCTCATGTACATCTTCCCCATGCTTTTCTTTTTCAATTTGGACTCTCCTGACCCGTTTTCACAATGTAAACCAATCCCTCTGGTTTGTTTCCATCCTGTATGTAGCACTTCCTGCTGCAGTATCCAACCAAACCCATGATGCACTTCTTTCTCTGCCACAGCTCTAGCACCGCCCAGGACAATGCCCTGATAGTTTATAGCTCCTTCCGCCCAGCTAGTTACATAGACACTCCCCTACCACTGGCATGCGCATGGACGTAACATCGCAGGAAATAAGAAAGAGCTGTATGGACACGGTCATGTGACCCCACCCCAGAACAGAGCTTACTAGCATTAAGGTAAAAGACACATTACAAAATTACAACTATCTTCATAAATGATTATTTTAGATTAATATATACTCATTTTAAGGGAAAATCAGTATAACTAGTGTTTCTATGCTTTAGTGACTGACAGCAATCTTTGTACGCACATTTGTGGGAGGAACACTGTCAATCACTGATAAGACCACCTACATGACTCCTAAGTTCAGAATGACAAAGACTTCAATAAAAATACAATCTATGTTGAATTATTTCCCCTAAAAGATGTCTGCATTTTCATTGTGACAGGTTCTCTTTAAATAAGTGTCACCTTTACTGCCATTTATCATACAAGCAAATGGTGCCCATGCTCATTTGTCCCTCCATCTGTACAACTCAAAAACATAGTTGGTAGGTCAATTAGATAATAGAGTCTACGCAGACTGAGCCACAAATTCTCATTTGTGAAGTCTGTATAAATCTATAAATCCTAGAAACATGTAAACCCTATACATCTATAAATATCTGTGCCACATATAAGATGGTGACTCCGTGGTTGGCACTGTTACCTTGCAGTGTTGGGAGTCCTGGGTTTGAATCACACCAAAAGGCAACATCTGCTTATAGTTGTAATTTAGCCCTCTCTTGTGTGGGTTTCCTCCAGGTTCTCCACTTTCATCCTATGCTTCAAGAAAATACTGAGAGGTTACTTTAGAATTTGGGTTGTGAACCCCAATGGGAGTGATGATACTCTCTGTAAAGCGCAGTGGAATATGTGTGTGGTATACGGTATATGAAGAAAAAAAATAAGAAATAATTTCCTGCAGAATGTGCATAACTGTGGTCCCAAACCAACATTGCTCTCCATGTTCACATGCTTATATGGCACCTTCTTAAAATCAGTCTTGATATTGCAGTTATAGCTGCCATGTACTGGATTTCAAAATGGCATCCATTTAGTAAAACAACGTGATGTGAATGTTATCGGCACCAGACCAGACAGATTGCATGCAAGGACATTTGCATGAATCTTACACCTTGTTCCTATGTGTTTTCTGGATGCTTTCCATTGATCACTCCTTATCTAGTGGGAGCCTGCCAGGTTTCCCTCTGTCAATGTGCCAATCTGCCATTGATGATTTACACAGACCCTTCCTTCCCTTTGAATGTTCAGTATTTGAGTCATCTGCCAGCTCTGTGTGAGGGAAATAGCCGATCGCTGAATGTGCAGAGCAGCTACTCAGATAAGTGGTGTGTGAAAGAGCGCACATTTTAGAGGCAGGGGCGACCCTATGTGACATGTCGCCTTTCAGAATGTCTCGCTTATGTGACATGTCACCTTTTCAGAATGTCTCGCTGCTTCTGGCATTTACCTATTCACACATTTGAAAGTTATCATGACATGAAACAACACTAGTTTGCAAGAGTAAATTGACGGAGCAATAGTTTGTACTGCACTGGGAACTTTTTGTGTAGCCTGTAAGTGTAGTACACTACTTTATCTCATCTTCTGATATTGCTTCAACTATATCGAGCCCCCTTAAACTAAAGTTAGCTTAGCCTCCTGAATCACTTGATAGATGCCATTGAGGCAAAGAAAGATTGGGCACATTGGACTTCAACAGTCAGCCTTGTTGTTCACAGTGACAATAGACCACCACTTATTGTCTCTGTGACAAGAATAGATTGAGAATACATGCTCGTGTGGTGAAGAACACGTGTATGGGGGAGTCAGGAAAAACAATGTGCATTCAGCTGTCAAATATTAAAGGCACCTAAAGGCTATAGACATCCTTGGAGCTTTTTTTTAATTATTGCATTGTACTTATTTTGGCCAAAAAGTGTCTCTCTACTTGGGCTTTATTTAAAAAATTTAAACTGTACTGTATGCCTTCTACAGTGTTTCACTGACTTGGCATACTGTTCTTTCCTCTTCTCACTAAAATCTGTCAGAGAGATGCTCTGAAAATCCATTATCTCTTCACTCCTGACAGCTCATAAACACTCATTTTAGCTGAATCCTTATCAGTCTGATACATGTTAAGGCGCATCTACATGCACCGAGTAAGCAGGCAAGTATGGGGAAAAAAACATTCCAACCCGATAAATTCCTGCTCGTTAGTGGCGGTAAAGAGCTAGATTGACACACTGTATGTGGACAAGTGATGGCTATTTTAAGCACTCATCCTCATACAGATTCATTGTTTCTGGACAGCAGATCACTGTTTGCACATGGCTTAGGTGTCCACATAAGCAATAATTTCACCCGATAAGCAAGCGTTTTGGAGTCACCATTCATAGTTCGGCCTTACAACTGCCCTGTGTAAATCCGGCTTTACTCCACTCAAGTGATATGTGTGACTTTACTTAGTGTAGGATCCACTGGCTTTCCTTGCCACCTATGGTATTTTTAAACCTATTTGCCAACACCAATGTTTAAAAGTCATAATCAATGCTATTAACGTTTTTCCAACTTATTTATTGCCCAACTTTCACATCTATGGTGAGCCCCAGAAGATTCCATGACTTGTAGAAGTCTAATCCCTTTCTTACAGACATATTGCAGTATATCCACATATATTCAGATCTCAGAGGTAGGACCCTAACTATCAATCATTTAGGTCGTATCTTGTGGATAAGCTATAAATGCCTAAGTTCGGAATGCCCCTTTAAAACTGCTTCTCAGCTGATGTTCTTGTAGGCAGTCTACTTCTCTATATCCCTCTTTTGTCTTTCCATAAATTAATTACAAAATATCAGTGTTGTGTCTAGGTCACAAATCCTTTCTCACCCCAATATACCATATAGCTCATTTCCCATACCCTATATACCGGATTACTTCCCATACACAACTGAGAGATTTCTGGACATCAGGCCATCTATGCCATGTTAGTTTTCTTCAGCTTTACAACACCTTAGGACTCATGCACACGACCGTATGTATTTTGCGGTCTGCAAAAAACGGATCTACAAAAAGTATGGATGACGTCCGTGTGCATTCTGTATTTTGCGGAACGGAACAGCCGGCCCCTAATAGAATAGTACTATCCTTGTCCGTAATGCGGACAATAATAGGACATTCTCTATTTTTTTGCAGAACGGAAATACGGACATACGGAAACGGAATGCACACGGAGTAACTTCCGCATTTTTTTGTGGACCCATTGAAATGAATGGTTCCGCATAAAGTCCGCCAAAAAAAAAAACAGACCCCGAAAGAAAATACAGTAGGAGGAAAATAGGATTCCTAGTAATCAATGAGACAATACTAATAACTGTTTCATTAAAACAAATTTACTAAGCTTTACTGTATGGAATAATAAATAGATTATTATTAGTTGAAATAGATCTTATATACTGAACACTGATGAAAGACAAGGTACTTGCATTTTGTCACCCGCTCCCGTAACTAGAAAAACCAAACCCTGCATGTGAAAAGCACTTCATCCCCAGACACATGTCATAGTAACTCCTTACAATGCTCCATTTAGTTAATGCAGCTAGTAATAAAGGGGAAATTAAATGGTGAAGAAAGCCTTGAGCGATTTTATCAGTGATGGACACATAAAAAAAAGTTATTTAAATTGGCTCGATTTGTTAATATATTTAAAATGGTCTCTGCATTAAAAATCCACAGGAAGCACGCAGTCTGCCACATTATGCATTTACCGCAATGTAGGGGCATTATAGTCTCAGCAAATATATTTGTTGTATAAGAAAAAGTTGTGCAGACCTTTGGTTGTATCAATTACTCCTGGTTTTCAGGTTGTCTGTTTGCTGTCATTGAATGGGATCATCATTGTTTACTTCAGGTTGTGAAAATCTGATCTGGTGCTCCACTTGTTGCAAGATAGGGTTTAGAGCAGGGATGGCCAACCTGCGGCTCTCCAGCTGTTACAAAACTACAACTCCCAGCATGCCCAGACTGCCTACAACTATCCGCCTACAGCAGGGCATAGTGGGAATTGTAGTTTTACAACAGCTTGGAGAGTCTCAGGTTGGCCATCCCTGGTTTAGAGGGTAAGGACACATGTAGACGCCATTGGGAGGTGGAGATGTTTTTAAACTGATTGCAAACGGTCGTTTGGTTTTGCAAGTAAAATAGTTTTTAAGTGCAAAATCATGGTTCCATTAATGAGCAGAGCCTTAACGGATTTAGAAGAAATACCACCAACAATGCCCCTCCTATAGAAGATACCGTACTTACCCAGTCCCCGACTCCCGTGTCCCTCCGGAATGCTGCAACGGTCACTGCTGCATCTCCCCATCACGCGGATCAAAACTGTCAACAGGGAGATGCAGCAGCGGCCGTTGCAGGGTTCCAGAGGGACACTGGAGCCGGGGACTGGGTAAGTATTGTCTATAGGAGAGGCCTGGGCATTGTGTGGGGGGGGGGGGGGGGGTATTTCTACTATTAGATAACCGCTTTAATGGCCATACCTGCAAATTTTGTGGCCATTAACAATGAATCTTTGAATCCTCCCACACAGCATGTCGGCACGGTGTGGGGCTACAGCACAGCCATATCTTACCTGCACCTGCTACTTGTGGTCATACCCTGAAACACGTACTGTCCATCACATGACCAGACAACCTTTTTTTTTTTTCATTTTTTAATTGTTGTTCTCCAATTAGCCTTTTATATTGGCACCATTTTAGGGTACATATAATTGATTAGCAGATTTTTTTTGTTTGGGGGGGGGTGGAATATGTGGGGAAAAGAACATATCCATCATTTCTTTTAATGAACCCTGCAGTATGAAAAATAATGGTTACTATCATTGTGGCAGTACCAAATATGTTTTGGGGTTTTTATTTTTTTAATTTTTTTTATCATGAGTAGGAATAAGGACTCTTTTATAGGAGCCAAGGATCAGGGCAACATTCATTCATATGAACATTTGTTCCTAATAAATGGCTGGTGAAAAGATGCCACAGATCACCCAAGAAATGAGTAAATGTTTGTCAGGTGATTGCATGTTTCGTTGGCAGCACATCGCCCTGTGTAAGCAGGTATGGGCTGAGGACAAACACTGAAACTGTATGTAGTAACCATCAATTATCCACATACAGAAATGCTGATGGTACATTTAAATGCAGCAAACAAGCGGGCAATGAGTGGGAATGGACTTCCTCATACCTGATCACTGCCCACTCTAATGGCCCGTGTCAAGGGTTCTAAACATGGGGTCAGTCATGTGATCAATTCATGAGACCCCCAGTCACTCAGTTGTCCAGGTATCTGACATTGATAATGTACCATATTTCTATCTATAGCAACCTCTCATCATCGTGTCTATAGATCAGAGAAGCAGTATTCTCCCAGTATCTCCTCTATTTGTGTATGCTTTAACAGTTAAAGGGGTTTTCTGGGACTTCAATACTGATGGCCTGTCTTCAGGATAGGTAATCTTTATCGCAGGCATGCTCAACCTGCGGCCCTCCAGCTGTTGTAAAACTACAACTCCCACAATGCCCTGCTGTAGACTGATAGCTGTAGGCTGTCCGGGCATGCTGGGAGTTGTAGTTTTGCAACAGCTGGAGGGCCGCAGGTTGAGCATGCCTGCTTTATCGGATCAGTAGGTGTCTGACTTCTGGGATTCCCACTGATCAGCTGGTTGAAGAGGCTGTTGCTCCGGGGAGCGTTGCAGCCTCTTATTAGACTAATAAAGTCATATTCATTGGTCATATGTCCTATTTGCAGTCTAGTCCTATTCACATGAATGGGCCTGGGCTGCAATACTGAACACAGTTGCTATCCAGTGTAGAGCACTGTGCCTGGTAAGCTGTGAGGAGCGCTCACCAGAGCCTCCTCAAACAGCTGATCATTAAGGGTCCAAGGAGTTGGACCCCAACTGATCAGATATTGACCTATCCTGAGTATATAGGTCATCAATATATTACTAGGGGAAAACCCCTTTAAAAGCATTAATAACATTGCCAGTCACCATTTTTCCTTGTAACAGTGTCGTCTACAAACATCTCATAGCAGTGACTGACAGATGTCCTCTCACAAAAATGTCACTCACAGATATCACTCCTAACAATGTATGCCGTAGATGTTCCCAAAAAAAGTATCACAGAGGTACTCCTTCGGAGTTTATTTAGATAAGCAGTGTTCCCATCCATTAACAGACAGCCCATGGACTAAACACTGAAGCATTTTAGTCAATGGACCAATTCACATGTTTTCTTCACGGACTATCTTTACATGCAGAGAAAAATTCCATGCATGAGTTTGGTCCGATTCTCCTGCTATGCTCACCCATTCAAGTCAACATACTGGTGAGAAAAACAGACAGCACATGGACGCCATCAGTGTGTGGACCATTTCACGGACGGAACATGGAAGAGTTTGCAATCACTTACCAAAGCCTGGGGGTCGGACCCTCAACGATCAGATATGATTACCTATTCTGCGAATAGGCTATCAGTATAAAAATCTCAGAAAACCCCTTTAACAACAGCTCAGGCAAGAGGGCAGCCCGCATAATCATGTTTAGGAAATAGAATTTGAAAAAATATGCAAAAAAAAAAAGGATATGTATCTCTATTTGGTTTTAACAGGCAGAAAAAAATTATAGGTGGTAAATTCCCTTTAAAGGCTATGTACAGCTTTGGCACATTTTTTTATGATTGCATTTTACTCATTTTGGGTCAAAAATTATTTTTTTATTGATCACAAAAGGATTACTGTTTGTCTAGCTGTTTGAATCGTACTTTCACTTTGTGCTAAACCTAATCTCTAAATTTCTAAAAGGTCTTAAAAACTAATTTAAGCCATCTTATCGGTAAAATAAGATTCGAGCTGCAATGGTTGTTTAGGAGATCAGAGATAAGGAGCCGTTAGCTGAGCTGCCTGACAGAAAAGAGTAAAATCACAGAGCCTGCTACTAGAGAATCTTAAAGCTGTACAGAGAAAGGGGCTCAACATTTTTAACAAAGACCAATTAAAAAAATGATTTTTATGTCAAAATGAGTACAATGCAATAATTAAAAAATAGTTGTACATAGCCTGTACCTGAGATGATCTATAGGTAGCACCCTGTTGTTATCAAATTAGCAGTTAAAACAAGGAGCACATATACTGCATGCGGGATGGTGGATATATTTCTAGGAAGTGTTGCACAGATAAAGCAGTTCTCTTCTAGAGCTTGTTGGATTAATTTCCTGATCCTTTTCCTCATTCTTTTTCCTTGTGTGTGGAACATGATGCTGTGTGGGATTCTATGCCGCATCAAGAGACACGGAATATCAAAAATAAGTATGGAAGTAAAATGAAAGGAAGGGTGAAAGAGCGATGATATAAAAGTGAGGGATTTATGTGGCTAACAAAAAAAAAGTTTTATGCAAACCTCAAAAACCATTAGTGGTGAGGAGGTTGGAACTTGGAAAGGAATCCACCACTCACTGATCTGACTGGGTGCTGACGATGCAGGATTCATTTGTCTTGAGTGCTTGAGAACACATTTTAATAAACTGGCCAGGGGGAAGGAAACAAACGAGCCGGATAGGATGATTGAATAATTCCTGGCATCTCTGTACCTCCAGAGATAAAAAAACGATAAAATGATGTTGGCTCTGAGTCTGAGACTCTGGTATATAGTATTGTATCAGTACACATGCACATTGTGATAGAAATTCCCAACTTCCGTGCATCCTCTGCAGACCAACCATGGAACTGCAGACTTTCAAGTTTACTTCTTGGCATTTTATAGATTTATGGCATTTGAGTATTTGTCTTCGTTTGAGTCTGTTATGATTAGAAAATGTACACGTTTGCCTTTCCGGCCCTGATGCCAGTGAGAGGAAACGAGACAGCTCTGCAGAGTAATCTGTGCATGACCGTCCTCTTCCTCCCCCTGCTAACAGCCCATAAGCTGTATTTTAATGCAATAACAAGCATCACCCAGCCATTTTAGACATCACCTTAAGTTAGTTAGTTAATGTTCCATGGGAACCGAAGGATTGCTGGATAATCATATCATTGCATGGTCAGTAAGCTAATGTATTTAGAATTATGTTTTGAATGACAAATGTGTTACTTGTCAGTGAAAGTTGTATACCAGTCTCATAAAAAAGTTGAAATATCTATTTAGTATTTTATAAGCTGCAGAGCTGTATCTTTAAACAATTCCAGCCAGTAACGGCTCTTAAAAATTGTAATGAGATTGGTAAAGCTATCCTTTAAAGAAAGGTCATTTCCTGCGTTTAATGTACACACCAATGCCAAAAAAGCTTAATTTAAAGAAGAGCTCTTAATTTTTCTGATATGTCTGTCTGTATTAGAGAATACTTGTATTCCTGAAGAAACTTAAATTCTAGAGTATATTTTCATAGCCCTGCATTGTACCATTCCTCTGTTATTCCTTCTAGAATTTTATGAACAAATTGACAACTGGGTGTTGCAATTCCCCTTGTCAAAGGGGTGGTCCCCTACACAGTTTAAGGTCCCATGCACACATATATTTTTGGTCCTGATGAGGAATAATTCATTTCAATAACAGAGAAATGTTGCAACGTACATTTCCTTATTTTTTGGTTTCATGGGGAATGCAAGTATTCACTAAAACAGACATGTCCACAGAGCCAACAGGTCCATTTTAAAGTAGCTAAAGTAAGAAACTACTTGCTTATATACAGAAGTGCTATGCAGTGAGCCCCAGAGGAGTCGGTGTAGAGGATGGGAGTGGTATGGCCCTGATGAGATGATGTCTCACTGCACTCCCTCAGGCCGTTGCTTCATGGGGATTGGTGCAGTGAAAAGGTGGTATTAGGAATCAGGCCAGAAGAAGAATAAAAGTCTCTCTTTACTAAGTGCAAAAAACGAAGTTGTAGTACATCCAGCAGTAGTTATATACAGTGAAATTTCCCTTCCCAGATAATGAATTATTGTGGCTGGTAAAGTGACAGATGATGGTTTCTCTGCTATGTTATCTTTTTGATGTCTCTCTCCTGAATTTACAGCTGTAAGTTAGTACTTGTGGCTGTAGGCGTCAATTGTATAATACAGCTTTTTATGAGTCTGTCTAGCCTTGATGTGATCTATGTGATGGGTGTCTGAGCTGTAGTCCCTCACTTGCAGCAAAGTCTGGATAGCTGTGGTTGCTGGTCACTGACTCTAAAGCTTTAGTCTTGACGATATCTGTACTTTTTGGATCCTTCAGTCCCTCTGGAGTAGTGGTCTCACAAATGAGCTAGTTCCATGGTCCCTAGGGCCCTTGGAGCAGGGGCAATAGCATATGCTTCTCACAGCACCCTGTCCTAGCTAAGAATCCCCATCTTGACAGGAATCAGGACCAGCCCACTCCTACCAAGAGGGGAGGAAGGGCGTGGTTAGTCCCATCCCTATGCCAACTATACCTCACCTGCTGGTGTACAGTGCAAACATGACATAACATTACATACCGATCCAAACTTTGCAGATACCCCCTCAGGTCTTGGGTACTGCAGCTATTATCTGCCAGGACCGTCTCTATAGTATGGAGACACAAGAACTCTGCAAAACTGGCATTCCCATGTACAGTACAGACCAAAAGTTTGGACACACCTTCTCATTCAAAGAGTTTTCTTTATTTTCATGACTATGAAAGCATCAAAACTATGAATTAACACATGTGGAATTATATACATAACAAACAAGTGTGAAACAACTGAAAATATGTCATATTCTAGGTTCTTTAAAGTAGCCACCTTTTGCTTTGATTACTGCTGAAATGGTCTTCCAACAGTCTTGAAGGAGTTCCCAGAGATGCTTAGCACTTGTTGGCCCTTTTGCCTTCACTCTGCGGTCCAGCTCACCCCAAACTATCTCGATTGGGTTCAGGTCTGGTGACTGTGGAGGCCAGGTCATCTGGCGCAGCACCCCATCACTCTCCTTCATGGTCAAATAGCCCTTACTTTCAAAGTTTTCCCAATTTTTCGGCTGACTGACTGACCTTAATTTCTTAAAGTAATGATGGCCACTCGTTTTTCTTTACTTAGCTGCTTTTGTCTTGCCATAATACAAATTCTAACAGTCTATTCAGTAGGACTATCAGCTGTGTATCCACCTGACTTCTCTTCAACGCAACTGATGGTCCCAACCCCATTTATAAGGCAAGAAATCCCACTTATTAAACCTGACAGGGCACACCTGTGAAGTGAAAACCATTTCAGGGGACTACCTCTTGAAGCTCATCAAGAGAATGCCAAGAGTGTGCAAAGCAGTAATCAAAGCAAAAGGTAGCTACTTTGAAGAACCTAGAATATGACATATTTTCAGTTGTTTCACACTTGTTTGTTATGTATATAATTCCACATGTGTTAATTCATAGTTTTGTTGCCTTCAGTGTGAATCTACAATTTCCATAGTCATGAAAATAAAGAAAACTCTTTGAATGAGAAGGTGTGTCCAAACTTTTGGTCTGTACTGTATATCTCTTTTAATAGTTTTCATTTGAAAACTGCAGCATAAGGGAATGTGAGGGTTATAGCAGCAGTGAACAACCTCCAACTGTCTAGCTGTTGCAAAGCTACAATTTCCAGTATGCACCTTTCATTTCTATGGGAGCACTGCCAGACTGGGACTTAAAAGCAGCCTTGGCACACAAACCCTCCAGCCCACATATAATATCATCCCCATGCAATGTGTAACACCCCAGAGTGGTGTTATCATTCCTACACCCTGATGTGTCTTTTATGGTCTAACCTAAATGCCATCAGATGTATTTTTGTCCAGGTCCTCTACATTGTGCAATGCTATTATTGTTATGCAACTGTTTATTACATGTCCTTCCCCCTTTAGCGGTGTACATTATGTGCACTGTGCCCCTAGGGGCGTATACCTGTTCTAAATATTTGTCCCCACTGTAATCTACATACCATTTTGGTTTATGATCTGCGCATCCACACTGCGCTACTTTGCCTGCCCCCTCCCCTTTCCCATCCCCTCTTTTCCTAATCGGGGTCAATAATCTATACTGGGCCCCTTTTTGGTGCATAACTGTGCGCTCTCCATATATGGAACCCGGTTTTGAATCTTGCACTGTGGATGTTTCACAGTGTTCTCGGACCTGGTCACATGATCGGTGGTGGTGGGTGACGTCATCGGGCGGCGCTCCGGCACTAGGAGGCCACAACAGGTGGCCATGTGATCGGGCGCGCCCGGTGACGTCATCCACTAGGCTTACACGCCGGCCGGCTGGTCTTCCGTATCCGCCCACATCATGGGGACACACCCCGTATGGGCGGGGCTGGATGGGGGCGACACCCTACACAGGCCGAGCGTTAGAAGATAAGGGGGTTTGGCTGAATCCATTCAGCTTCATAGGTACGCCCATAGGAGGCGTTAGCAGGCCATTGGCGCATGCCTGACCTTAGGTATGATGAGGGAGGGGCGGGGCAATATTCGGCCCCCTGTTCCATCTCCCAAGCAGGCACATAATCGGAGGCGATGGGTGACGTCATCGGGCGGCGCTCTGGCACTAGGAGGCCACAACAGTGTGACCATGTGATCGGGCGCGCCCGGTGACGTCATCCACGAGGTCTACACGCCGGCTGGCTTGCATCCCGGATCCGCCCGCATCATGGTGAGACACCCCGTTGGGGCGGGACTGGATGGGGGCGGCACCCTGTACAGGCCGAGCACCAGAGACTAGGGGGTTTGGCTGAATCCATCTAACATTATAGGTACGCCCATAGGAGGCGTTAGCAGGCCATAGACGCACGCCTAACCTTAGGTATGAAGGGGGAGGGGCGGGGCAATATCCGGCCCCCTGCTCCATCTCCCAAAGGCGGGCTATTTAAACCAAGCAGGCTTCACTGCTCGGCGACCTCACACACAGGACCAGTGAGGCACCATTATTTGTGAGTTTCTTGGGAGAACGGGGGGCTGTCTCCCCCTACCAACAAAAGGTTAGTTTTTGGCCTTATCTGGCTTTTAATCCTGACTACCAATTTTGTCTTAAACAGTGCAGATGCGGGCTATGGCTGGAGTGAGAGTGGACATATGACTATCTCCACAGACAGCTTGGGCCATTCTTGGCCGTGTATGGACACGCAAGTAGTATCTTGTTATCTGTTTGCCATGCGATCATACATGTCATCATGCATATGTGACTGCTTGTAGGAGGTTGTCACTCTGACTATCCATTTGTGAATTCCTATGTTGGTTCATCGCCGGGATATATATGTGGGTATATCACCACACTGGCGAATGATTATCTCTTGAACATACTCCAAAAGGCCCCCCAATGTGGTCCCTGCATTTGATTTTCTCAAGCTATTAAGTGAATGAACATAATGCGACTAGTATATTATCTGGTCTAACGGTGTCATCATAATTGAGGACCTTGCCATTAGATTGGTTACCTCTGTTTGATGCCTAACTAAAGCATTGTACTTTGATATACGTCCCCTGATGAACCCGACTATCAATCAGGGTGAAACGCGTTGGGACTCCGGCATCTGATTGCATACTAGATGTAGTGCTTCTGGTGCCGAATGTGTATATACATCATAATTTATATACTGATATGTACAAATGTTAACGGCGTATCTTGGTGTGTTGACGTCGCACAGTGTATCCGGTGTGTGGGGTTTACACAGTGTTATTGTCCATTGATGATGCATATTCATAGATAGCCATATCTCTGGCTGTTTATATATTCCTTATGACATATTTATTATTGGCAGCATTTCCACCCACGCCACTGAGCATCCAAGGGGGTGGCTGGATTGTTGCTTTTTGAATGATTATCTATACTTTGTTTTTGTTTTGTGTACCCAGAGCAGGCCCCAAGTAGGGATCCACCAGGGTCACAGGGCCTTACCAGGGCCACCAGGAGGTTCCAGAATACGGGATCGTCCTTATCAGGGCGGCCATTCCGTTCTTAGGCAGGGCTATTTAGCCCAGGGCCAGGAATAGGGACAGGCTAGACTTCATTTCTATCCTCTCAGTCCACACCTGACCCGCACTTCTGAACCATTATAAGTATCATCTTCCATGTCATTAAGGATATATTTTCTGTTTTGTTCTTTTTCTATGTATGTCTGTGGGAGTTTTGTTATTTTATGTTATAATTAGATTAAAGGCTACGTTTTAAACAGGTCGTTCCCTGTGATTACATTATTGGATTATATACCACCTGTGGTTATTATTCCCTCTGACGGGATACTGTCTTAGCTGTGATTACATTAATTTAACCAGTCTGTTACCTATCCGTGAGCTAGTCTCACGCATTGACATGGCTGGCTTTCTTAGCACACAATTGGATACCAACAAATGGCTCCTAGAAGCTAATGAAATTTTTTCAGAGAAAGAGCTGACAGGCACAAATACCGTTGCTCCATCAATTAAAACCACTTTTAAGGACCTCTATGAAATCCACAAAGAGTATCATAAATCCTGGTGGGAGGTTCAGTCCTTGGATAACTATATCAGGAATTCGATCATACCTAGAGGCCTAAGGATCTTTCTAAAACCTGCACCACGCATCTGTACCCCAGATTTTTTGACCAGGTGGGAAAGTGAAATAATAGAGAGCTCTTTACGGCTTATGCGACTGTTGCTGGATCAGGAGCGGGCTAACTTGGAGACGGTTGGGAGATCACTGAACACCCAAGTGGAGATAGCACTGGGTTTCAGGGATCACCCAGAGTTCTCAAAGAAAGAAGCTGAGCTACAAACTAATGTTGAGAGGTTCAAGTCTAATTTAGTTGAACGTAAGCACCGACAATTCATTAAGGACTTATCGGACTTTAGAAACAAGACAGCGTACCTAGTAGCACAGTCTACTGAGAAAGCCTCCGCCAGTGAGGGCTCGGCCTCTGAGGCTGAAAGCTCAGATTTGGATTACTATCAATCCCAACAACATCAATATTCCAGGCGCCGTGGTAACTGGAGAGGCAAGGGTCGAGGCAGAGGGAGAGGTCAATATAATCAGAGGCCTCAGACAAGAGGCTACCAACCCACAGGCCAAAGGTCTGGGGCGTCATGGGGGATACAGGCCCCCTCTCGCCAAACTGTAAGAACAGAGACCACTGTCGACCCAGAACCAACAAACAGGTTAATGACGGCCCCAAGTGGTACCACCTTATTGGATACTGCCTCCTCATCTGGTATCTTACCAGCTGTAAACAATTCTTCTTCTTCTTTTTTAGGCCCACCCCCACCCAACACCTATATCCTGAGAGACCGTACGCAAACACAGTGCCAACCAGTAAAGAAGTATTGATCTCACCAGAGGGTCAGCCTGTGATTCTTAATCTATCCGGGATTGATCTATCTGAGGCTGAACTAAAATTATTAAATAAGGGACTGTCCTTTGTGCCGACTACCCGCTTCTGTCTTTTCGACTGGGTAAAGGATCTCCATTTATTTGTGAGAAAGTTACGGTGGCGCAAGCTATTTTGCGCCTCTGATAAAAAGAGGAGCATCGAACTTGGACTTGATCCAAGTGACCTTATGGGTTATGATGCCCTAGTGGATTTATTGGACGACAATGACCGTCCTCCGGGCCAGGGTCCATTTACAAGTCTTAGAAATAAGAGTACGAGGATGCCTCCCAAAACATTGGGTGAGGCTCATATTGACTTGTTTCTTAAATCTGTAACCAGGGATTTGGGGAATCTGACATCAGTGCAGGTGAGCGGTATGAAAAACTACACACAGAGGGAAATGGAAATACTACGGGATCTTAGCACCAACAAACAACTCATTTTTAAACCATCGGACAAAGGGGGGAACATTGTTGTCATGTCTAGTGAACAATACTGCAACATGTGTATGTCACTTCTATCTGATGGATCCAGCTATGAGTTGCTCAAGCTGGACCCAACTCAGCTGTATGCGAGGGAACTGTCCCAGATCCTACAGGAGGCCCTTGAGGGGAGACTCATTGACCGACGTGAATATGATTACCTTGAAGCATCTAACCCTCGGGTGGCGACGTTTTATTGTCTCCCCAAGGTTCATAAAGGCACGGTCCCCCTCAAGGGCCGTCCAATTGTATCTGGGATAGGGGGCCTTACAGAACATGTAGGCACCTATATAGACAAGATCCTGCGCCCATTTGTGATGTCTCTACCCTCATATCTCCGCGATACAAATGATCTACTGAAACGGATAGATGGTATTTCATTGGATCCAGGTGTGTGGCTAGCCTCTATTGATGTGGAAGCCCTTTATACCTCTATTCCACACAATAAGGGCTTGGCAGCAATCAAATATTTTTTAGACACCAGATCCACCGATCTCAAGGAACATAATCATCTTGTCATCAGACTCCTAGATTTTGCCTTGAGACATAACTACTTTGTTTTCAATGGTCGGTTCTACCACCAGCTCAGGGGCACGGCGATGGGGAGCCCTTGTGCGCCCACATACGCCAACTTGCTCCTGGGCTGGTGGGAGGACACTATTGTTTTCACTGAAGGGATGCAGAGATGGACCCGCCATATAATATCTTGGTCGAGGTTCATCGATGACATCCTGCTATTCTGGTCAGGTACTGCGGAAGATTTTGATGGGTTCATGAAGGACCTTAACATCAATCACATCGGTCTATTCTTTACTCATGAACTACAATCCAGAACAATCAATTTTCTCGATTTACAGATTAGCAAGGACACTAATAACACCCTTACAACCACCCTGTTCCGTAAATCCACCTCAACAAATAGCTTATTGAGATGGGATAGTTTTCACCCTAAACCACTCAAAAAAGGTATCCCTAAGGGACAGTTTCTGCGGATTCGCAGGAACTGTTCTGATAAAATCGAGTTTGACAAACAAGCCAGTACCCTATTTCATCGGTTTAAACAGAGGGGGTATTCTGAGGACTGCCTCTATGAAGCGTGGAATCATGCTGGATCTCGTGATAGATCAGCATTAATCCACTCTGTAGGGAGAAATAAGACATCAGATGAAGTGATCAGAATTATAGGTACGTACGACACTGAAGCTAATCAAGTCCGCCAGATTATCGGGCGATACTGGTCATTGATTAAAGCTGACCCTGACCTGACTGATCTTCTTCCGGAGCATCCCTCAATTACCTTTAGGCGAGGTCGAAGTTTAGGAGACCAACTGGTACATAGTCACTATGAACCTGCCCCCCCCTCCAGTACGTGGCTAGTAGATAGGAGAAATGGTACCTACAGGTGTGGTAAGTGTAAGGCTTGCTCCTTCATAACAGTAGGTCAATCCTTTACGAACACCGAACAGACCCATACGTATATGACCCGTGGCTTTGCAAATTGCAATACAGTGGGCGTGGTTTACATGGCCCAATGTATATGCAGCCTTAGATACATCGGCAAAACCTGTAGAGCCTTTAAAAAGAGGATCCTGGAGCATATTGGCGATATTCGCCATAAGCGCGATAAGCCTTTATCCAGACATGTGGTTCTAAAACATGGAGGAGACCCGAAAGCGGTAAACTTCTCAATGGTGGAAATAGTAAAACATTCCATCAGGGGAGGTGACATTGACATTATCCTGAGACAGAAAGAGTCAAAATGGATACATATGCTTAACACCATGTCACCTGCAGGATTGAATGAAAATATCGATTATTCCTGCTTTCTTTAGCCAGCCATATGCTATTTTACATTGGGTTAATATATATATCTCGAGCACTGTAGTATTTTGAAGGGGAGGATATGTGGCCACCCCCATTATAGTGCCGCTTTGGATTTACCCCATAAAGAACATCAATTTATACATATATATATGCTCTAATCACTATGATATAATAGAGTATTCACTAATAGCTTGATTTAGCCTGTGGTACGTTTCTTCCTTCCCCCTTTAGCGGTGTACATTATGTGCACTGTGCCCCTAGGGGCGTATACCTGTTCTAAATATTTGTCCCCACTGTAATCTACATACCATTTTGGTTTATGATCTGCGCATCCACACTGCGCTACTTTGCCTGCCCCCTCCCCTTTCCCATCCCCTCTTTTCCTAATCGGGGTCAATAATCTATACTGGGCCCCTTTTTGGTGCATAACTGTGCGCTCTCCATATATGGAACCCGGTTTTGAATCTTGCACTGTGGATGTTTCACAGTGTTCTCGGACCTGGTCACATGATCGGTGGTGGTGGGTGACGTCATCGGGCGGCGCTCCGGCACTAGGAGGCCACAACAGGTGGCCATGTGATCGGGCGCGCCCGGTGACGTCATCCACTAGGCTTACACGCCGGCCGGCTGGTCTTCCGTATCCGCCCACATCATGGGGACACACCCCGTATGGGCGGGGCTGGATGGGGGCGACACCCTACACAGGCCGAGCGTTAGAAGATAAGGGGGTTTGGCTGAATCCATTCAGCTTCATAGGTACGCCCATAGGAGGCGTTAGCAGGCCATTGGCGCATGCCTGACCTTAGGTATGATGAGGGAGGGGCGGGGCAATATTCGGCCCCCTGTTCCATCTCCCAAGCAGGCACATAATCGGAGGCGATGGGTGACGTCATCGGGCGGCGCTCTGGCACTAGGAGGCCACAACAGTGTGACCATGTGATCGGGCGCGCCCGGTGACGTCATCCACGAGGTCTACACGCCGGCTGGCTTGCATCCCGGATCCGCCCGCATCATGGTGAGACACCCCGTTGGGGCGGGACTGGATGGGGGCGGCACCCTGTACAGGCCGAGCACCAGAGACTAGGGGGTTTGGCTGAATCCATCTAACATTATAGGTACGCCCATAGGAGGCGTTAGCAGGCCATAGACGCACGCCTAACCTTAGGTATGAAGGGGGAGGGGCGGGGCAATATCCGGCCCCCTGCTCCATCTCCCAAAGGCGGGCTATTTAAACCAAGCAGGCTTCACTGCTCGGCGACCTCACACACAGGACCAGTGAGGCACCATTATTTGTGAGTTTCTTGGGAGAACGGGGGGCTGTCTCCCCCTACCAACAAAAGGTTAGTTTTTGGCCTTATCTGGCTTTTAATCCTGACTACCAATTTTGTCTTAAACAGTGCAGATGCGGGCTATGGCTGGAGTGAGAGTGGACATATGACTATCTCCACAGACAGCTTGGGCCATTCTTGGCCGTGTATGGACACGCAAGTAGTATCTTGTTATCTGTTTGCCATGCGATCATACATGTCATCATGCATATGTGACTGCTTGTAGGAGGTTGTCACTCTGACTATCCATTTGTGAATTCCTATGTTGGTTCATCGCCGGGATATATATGTGGGTATATCACCACACTGGCGAATGATTATCTCTTGAACATACTCCAAAAGGCCCCCCAATGTGGTCCCTGCATTTGATTTTCTCAAGCTATTAAGTGAATGAACATAATGCGACTAGTATATTATCTGGTCTAACGGTGTCATCATAATTGAGGACCTTGCCATTAGATTGGTTACCTCTGTTTGATGCCTAACTAAAGCATTGTACTTTGATATACGTCCCCTGATGAACCCGACTATCAATCAGGGTGAAACGCGTTGGGACTCCGGCATCTGATTGCATACTAGATGTAGTGCTTCTGGTGCCGAATGTGTATATACATCATAATTTATATACTGATATGTACAAATGTTAACGGCGTATCTTGGTGTGTTGACGTCGCACAGTGTATCCGGTGTGTGGGGTTTACACAGTGTTATTGTCCATTGATGATGCATATTCATAGATAGCCATATCTCTGGCTGTTTATATATTCCTTATGACATATTTATTATTGGCAGCATTTCCACCCACGCCACTGAGCATCCAAGGGGGTGGCTGGATTGTTGCTTTTTGAATGATTATCTATACTTTGTTTTTGTTTTGTGTACCCAGAGCAGGCCCCAAGTAGGGATCCACCAGGGTCACAGGGCCTTACCAGGGCCACCAGGAGGTTCCAGAATACGGGATCGTCCTTATCAGGGCGGCCATTCCGTTCTTAGGCAGGGCTATTTAGCCCAGGGCCAGGAATAGGGACAGGCTAGACTTCATTTCTATCCTCTCAGTCCACACCTGACCCGCACTTCTGAACCATTATAAGTATCATCTTCCATGTCATTAAGGATATATTTTCTGTTTTGTTCTTTTTCTATGTATGTCTGTGGGAGTTTTGTTATTTTATGTTATAATTAGATTAAAGGCTACGTTTTAAACAGGTCGTTCCCTGTGATTATATTACATGTAATGTGCCTGGTTCACCAGCAGGTGGCAGCAAAAATGGCAGCGCTATAGTTAGAGAGAATGGAACTTACCATTCCATTCTCCCCCCTTTGGGCTGAAGTGGGCCAGTCCTGCTTCCTGTCGGAAGGGTGGGGCAGAAGTTTCCAGCTAGTTCTAGTCTTCCCTAGACAGGGGAAGGGAGTACAGAGACACATCACTACCTTATGTGCCTATGCCAGCCAGAGCACCCTAAGCTCTGTTGGCCATGGAGTCAGAAGCTTGGAAGCCTCAGGAGCCAGGAGAATAGTATCTTGGCTGAAACTAAGTCAGAATAAAGAGTGGAGTGCAGCATAAAGAAGAAATAAAAGTTACTAAGCTAGCCTGTCAGTACAGCAGAGAGAAAGAGATAAAACAGAGTTAAGTTTGCCTGCCAGTTCATGCTAAAGCCTGCTGGAACAAAAGACAAAGCCTGAAAACTGTTTGAAGAAACGTTTATTCAAGTAAAGCTGCCATTGAACTTCATCTCAAGATCTGGACTCAAGTTATTCTTTCAAATCCCTTAATTATTCCCCCTATTTATTGCTTCAGAGCCAAAGCCTGGGGTCCAGCAGTGTCCAGGTAGGAGCACCGTGACACACATAAACAGACATATAGGCTGCACCAAACCACTCTACATTCCTACTAAACCTGGGACACAATATAGAGGTCCCTGGGGGGAGGCGGCCTGTTGCAAATGTGTATCACTGTGTAGTCTCCACTCCTGGTTTTGGTTTTACAATCACTGATGGAAATCACTGATCAAACACTGACTATGTGAAAGTGGCCTAATATGTTGAGGACAGCCATCACAGTATCACTGTGTAGCCACACTCAGTGTACACATCCACTATATAAGCACCAATCTAACCAATAATACCACCAAACAGTGACCATATATAGGACAAAAGGATACCAGGTCCATACACCTGCAGCAACCCCCTGAGGAGCCAATGTAGAATATAGTAGTTGTGTTGGCCCTGATGAAGTGTAGTATCACAGTTAACTTCCTCAGGCCATTGCAAGTGGTTAACGCTGTTCCTGCCAACCTTTGCAAACCTTTCCTTAAGGATAGAAACAGCCAGGAACAGACAGTAAAATACACAACATAATAAACAATTTGTAGTAACCCCAGGTCTGGGGAACTACACACGCAGGCCATACATACAGAGTATCAACACGCTGCAGGCTACAGAAGACAAAATAGCACTGAACAGACACAGTCACAGGCGGTATACATGACAATTAGAGGACTGGTCACCTCCCCAAACATGTAAGTTTGAGCGAGTATTCCCCATAAAATTATAATCCCAGAGCATTTTGTTATGCAGTTCTTCTGTTATTCTGCCTGGAATTGTACAAATTGATATTGGCGTTACCAGTCTGCTTCTCCAACCCAGTAATAAGTATCTTATCATCACTAGAGATGTCCCGAACTATTCGCCAGCGAACAGTTCCCGGCAAACATAGCTTGTTCGCGTTCGCCGCGGTGGGCGAACATATGCGATGTTTGGTCTGCCCCCTATACATCATCATTGAGCAAACTTTGACCCTGTACCTCACAGTCAGCAGACACATTCCAGCCAATCAGCATACCCTCCCTCCCAGACCCTCCCACCTCCTATCAAAAAGCAAGGACAGCATCCATCTTAGATTCATTCTGAAGCTGCAGTGTCACAAATTTGACTAACTTGTAATCGCAATGCGATTAATACAGGTTATATTAAATCGCATTGCGAATTCAACTTAGAGCTGGGTTCCTAATGGTTGTATTGCTAGAATATAACGAAGATTGAGAATATAGTGCTATATTCGTTATATTCGTCAATTCTAGCAATACAACCATTAGGAACTCAGATCTAAGTTGTAATCGCAATGCGATTAATACAGGTTATATTAATCGCATTGCGAATTCAACTTAGAGCTGGGTTCCTAATGGTTGTATTGCTAGAATATAACGAAGATTGAGAATATAGTGCTTTATTCGTTATATTCGTCAATTCTAGCAATACAACCATTAGGAACTCAGATCTAAGTTGTAATCGCAATGCGATTAATACAGGTTATATTAATCGCATTGCGAATTCAACTTAGAGCTGGGTTCCTAATGGTTGTATTGCTAGAATATAACGAAGATTGAGAATATAGTGCTATATTCGTTATATTCGTCAATTCTAGCAATACAACCATTAGGAACTCAGATCTAAGTTGTAATCACAATGCGATTAATACAGGTTATATTAATCGCATTGCGAATTCAACTTACCACACTCTGCGTCAACTACGTAATTTTCCATGGGAGTTTTGCCATGGATCCCCCTCCGGCATGCCACAGTCCAGGTGTTAGTCCCCTTGAAACAACTTTTCCATCACTATTGTGCCAAGAAAGAGTACCTGTGGGTTTTAAAATTACCTGTCTATTGAAGTCTATGGCGGTTCGCCCGTTCACGAACATTCGCTGAAGCTCGCGTTCGCCGTTCGTGAACGGAAAATTTTATGTTCGCGACATCTCTAATCATCACTGACATAACCCTTTTGTAGTGTCACATCCTAGTGACAAGAGCTATAGTAACATCCAGTTGTCAGTTAGACCTGGGCTACACTTTCTGTAGCACTACTGATTTATTTTAACTATTGAATAACAGCTGCAGGTCACAAGATTACATGTAACTGAAAGCATTGTTGTGTACTGGAGTTAAAACAGTTGCATCACAAAATTGTCCATGGACAATGAATATTTCCAGGATGACTAACAAAAGAACATCACAAAATGGAAATCTACTTAATGGAGTTCTCCAAGAATTAAGAAAATGAAAATACTTAGAGGTTGGCCACTTTCTGGTTACTGTTGACCAATGTGCTTGTAAGAGGAATGTATGGCACTTACTAATATACCCTTTGTTGAAATTCTGAGCTATTTTCTATATTTTATAAGATATACCCCCTTGTTTACCAACTCTTTTGTGCTGTCTGCACAGAGATCCTGTCCATAAAATGGCTGCTAATGGAGAGTCATGTGACCAGACAAATCACCTCCATGAGATGTCTCCTCCATTGAAATACACTGCACCTGCTATCTGTACTTGCACTGCAGGAAATCTTGTGCACGCGCAGTGTGTTTGAATAGAAGAGACATCAGGACAGATAAGATAGGACAGATAAGATTTGCCTAACAAGGGGACATGGCTTATGAGATATAGCAAATGGTACAGAATATCAACAAAGTATGTATTAGTAAGATGTAGTCATCTTATATGCACATTGGTTACAAGTAGCCAGAAAGTGGTCGACCCCTTTAAATATGACTTCATTATAAATACATTCTCAAACACCTTTGATTAGTTATAATGGCTTGTTTTGTCTAGGGAGCAATCATTAGGAGAACTATAATGGCCGCTGTCCTGTTCATACACACAAAAACTGTCCTAATCACACAGCTGTGACGGACGTTCCTGCAACAGGTGGCAGGAGATCGGTGAGACTGGCAACACGTGGTTTGATCTGACAGGTTTTCCTTGTGGATCAATAGTGTGTTGTTTCTGGTAATGGCCACACCCCTTTCCTTAGGTGTTGCTAATGTGGTCATTTAACCTTCCTTATTTATTGTTGCTTCTACCACAATGCTGTGCGGTTTATAGCTTCAGTTTCAGTTGCGGATTTCTGGTGTGTGGATCTAGGCAGAGTTCCTGGTGGTTCCATTGCTCCTTTGAAGTTAAGTCTTTCCTTTTCTTTTTTGTATTTTGTTTGGGTTCTGTGTGTTGCATTTCCCTGTTGTTTGTATTAGGCCTGAAGGAGACTCCTGTTCGTCTAGGACTCTAGGTATTCATCTGTATGAACACACCTACCTCTGGGGTCTGTTCATACTGATAGTCAGTAAGGATTTTGGTTAGGGTTTTACTAGGAGGTGACGGACAGGACAGACTGTGGTAATGGAGACTGCTGCTGCTCATTATCCACACCCCACCCTCCTCACTGTACTTCATGTCTCCTCATGAGCTCCATTCCTACAGAGATTCACCTGAAGATCATATTAAACTATATTCAGGATCATAGTCCCTACCAAGCAGAGCAGAGAGGAGGATGAGGCAGCTCTTAACCTCAGTGTTGAAAAGTAACTTGTCCTACTGTGTGATTAGGACAGGTTTTGTGTGTACTAATAGTACGGCGGCCATTTTATTCCTCCTAATGATTGCTCCCTAGGCAAAATGAGCCATTATAATTAATGCAAGGTATTTATAATAAAGTAATATTTTAGTATTTTTATTTTCTTAATTTCCAGAGAACCCCTTTAAAGATGTTCTTGAGCTGTTGTCTCATGGGTAACATAAATACTTAGGACAGAAATTTCATGAGATGTGACAGAGCATCTATAAATCCAGTGACCTACTGTGAAAGTGATGTCTTCTCATATTCTCATTTAGCTTTCTACTCCATCCGACCAAAACTACCATGATAGTTTCTCCAGACAACCGTGAATTGCTGCTGAGACATCTTTGGGCCCTAGTTCCCAGGACCTTGGGAGCATTGTGTCTACTGCACACAGCCAACATTGTGTGCATTGCCGGGGTAGGCATCCCCAGAACTTGGAACTGCCAATGGCCAGTTTAGCAGGCACAAGCTGAGTAACCCACATAGTGACCTGAAGGGTGGCCCAGAAATTGCTGACCCCTATTTGTAGTGTCTGAAAAAAGTCTGATATTAAATGATAAAATATTCATGCCCATCCACCCAAACAGTATTCAAATGTAATAAGTATCATGTAGAAATTATAAATGTTACTACTAAACACTGTTTTCATTCATTCTTGGAACATAGAACAATTTGGAAAGGACTGGACCGCGGTCCAGCTGAGGATATTTTCTCCAATCTCACAGGAGAGGCATTGATTGCTGGAGAAAAAATTGGCTAGTATATTCCTGTAATATGTGAGAAGGAAATGAGGGAAAAACAGTAGACATCGTTATAAATACAAGAATTCAAATTTTCTTCCAATGTGATGCCTTTTATAAAGCACAATTACATGTATAAAGGAATGTGACACTTCTCAGCACCAGGAGATAATTAGTATGTTATATAATAACTGCATAATTGTTCATTTGGCTCCTTTTTGGCTGGTTAATAGTCTGCAGATTCAACCCACATACTGCGTTCACATCTAAAGTGCCTGACATGTGAATAGAATTCTTGTCACTATCAAGTTTTTATCATGAAAATTTTATTTGGCTGCAACTGTAGTTATAGGAAACCATGCGCTAATTCAGGACTCGACTTAACCCCTTCAAGACCAAGACCTTTTTCGTTTTTGCATTTTCGTTTTTCCTCCCTACTTTGCAAGAGCCATAACTTTTTTTATGTTCCGTTCACATAGCCATATGGGGTCTTATTTTTTGCAGGACACGTTGTATTTTTTAATGGCACCATTTAATTTATGAATCATAAATTATGATATATTGTACTGGAAAACGGGAAAAAATTCTTTGTGGGGGTGAAATTGGAAAAAAAATTACTCCAAGGTGTTTTGGGTTCAATTCGATTACGGTGTTAGCAAACTTGTATAGTTTTTATTTTGTTTTACTATTTTTAAAATAATCAAAAATTTCTTTGTGTCACCATTTTCTGACAGCCATAACTTTTTAATTTTTTTTTAAATTTATTTATTTTTGCAGAACGAACTGTAGTTTTTATTGGTACCATTTTTTGTGTACATATGACTTTTTGATCACTGTTATTCATTTTTTGGGGGGGAACAAAGTGGCTAAATGGCGTAAAAAAAAATTATACTGTAATAGTTCAGACATTTTTGGACATGGCGAAATCTAATATATTTATTTATTTTTATTGTTCATTTTTATATGTAAAATTTGGAAAGGGGGTTATTTAAACTTTTAACCCCCTTAGGGAGCTAGAACCTGGGATCTTTTGATCCCTTGTCCTATTCTCCCTAATAGAGAGAATTTGCCACTCTATCTACTGACCTATGCCTCATGCATAACTCAGCAGACAGATTACTGTGACAGCCTTGAGAAGCCTCAGCGGGCCCCAGACTGTCATGGAAACCAATCGGAGCCCCATGATTTCACTGCGGGGGCTCTGATCATAAGGCAGAGGAAGCCGCATTCCTCTGCCTAACCTCACAGATGTCATGATCGCGGTTGATTGCGGCATCTAAGGGGTTAAATGACGGGGTTCGTGATTGCCGTTCCCAGCCGGGTGTCTGCTGTATTATTTAACCGATATCTGAAGCAGCAGGCCACTCCATACATACATGTACCTGATAATGAGTTAAGGGGCCAAAGGTAAAAAAAACTTTTATTGTGACTAGGAGACAATAGACTCATTGCCGGGTTAAAACTCATAGCATCATAGGTTTGTCCAGATTAAAATGCTCGTGGGAAACTGGCCAGAGAACATATCATGAAGGTTGTATTTGTGTGTAAGTGTCAGATAGGATTCCGCCAATTGAAAAAATAAGTGGGTCCTGTTCTCCTTTATCAACATGTACAGTATATTCACTAATCAGCCTTAAAGGGGTTGTCCCATCTGGACAATACGTACCCGATAGGTGGAGGTCCCAGCTTTGGTACCAGATACAATCTCAAGAACCGTTGGGCACTGAAGTGAATGTGGAATAGGCCACTTATGAGGCAATTTTTGGATTTCCAATAGCAGTGACTGGAGAAAGCTGCATGTACAGCCTGCCCTACATTCATGGCATCAATATGGAATGTAAACCATACAGACTATTTATGGAATATCCTCTATAAATGCCAAAAATGTCCAGATGGTGCAACCCCTTTAAAGGGAATCTGTCATGTTGAAATGGTGCCTGAGCTGCAGTCAGCATGTGATAGAGCAGGAGGAGCTGAGCAGATTGATGTATAGTTTTATGGGGAAAAGATTCAGTAAAATTTGTAATTCATGCATTTAAATTCCTACTCATTCTGGGCTTTGAAGTGAAGGAGGAGGTCCTATCAGTGATTGACAGCCTCCCCTCTATGACTGTGTATACAGATAGCTGTCAATCACTGATAGGACCGCCTCCTTGACCTCAAATTCCAGAATGAGCAGGATTTTAAATGCATGAATTACAGGTTTTACTTAATTATTTCCTATAAAAATATATATCGGTCTGCTCAGCTCCTCCTGCTCTATAACATGCTGCCTTTAGCTTACATTGCATTTTCATGGTGACAGGTTCCCTTTAACATTAAAACTAGTAGCTGTAAACACAACCTGCGATTCACTGTGTTCTGACACATTTCTGTCATAGCTAGCATTGCTCTTATTAGCAATTCCTGCTACAGTAGCTCTTCTGTAGTATAGGATCAGACAGGCCAGTCTTTGTCCCCCACATGTATCAGTCAGCCTTGACACTGCTTTAATTTTACCAGTTGTCCTTCCCTGCACCACTTCTGGTAGGTACTAACCAGTGCATACCAGGGAATAGTCCACAAGATCTACTGTTTTGGAGATAATCTGACCACGTTTAGCCACAATTTGGCCTTTGTCACGGTCACTTAGATCCTCACATTGATCCATTTTTGCTACTTTTAATGCATCAATTTCAAGAACTGAAAGTTCACTTGCTTACTAATATAACCCAATAATTAGCAGGTGCCATTGTCAAATGACATTCAATGTTATTCCCTTCACCTGGTTTTCTGAGATTTTAATATTGATGGCCTATCCGCAGTAAATTAATCTGAGTTATGAAATTATGCATATTATGCATATTGTGTTTTTAAGGGTACTTTCTAGCGTTTTTATTTTCCGGCACTGAATGCGCAGACCGGTAAAAATGTGAAAAAAATATATAACTGATCCATTTCTCCGTATGACATACGGAGAGACGGATCCGTTCTTGCAATGCATTTGTAAGACGGATCCGGATCCGTCTACAAATGCTTTCCGTTTGCATGCAAATTGCCGGATCCGGCAGGCAGTTTCGGTTATGGAACTGCTTGCCGGATCACTCTGCCGCAAGTGTGAAAGTAGTCTATCTTCAATAGCATACCTGCAATATGTTTTTTCTACACTGTATTTATGTACCGCTTTAATGGTTTCTTGTATGTACCGATTTGTTTGTAGTTGCTGTAAGTGATGTTGCATGTATATATAAAAGAAAATTCTGTGGTGTATGGGGATTCGCTCTGGTAGGCAGGTTAGCGGATGCAGTATAGAGGCAAAGGACCAGGTTGTAAATCACTCTTCTGTGTTTATTCACACTTATAACATAACACAATAGTCACTTTTCAGGCTTGCTGCTTGTTCACACACAGAAAAACTAAATAAAGTTCACCTGGTATCCTGGGTGTCAGTTCACACCCGGCTGAATGCTCAGCCTCAGAAAGTCCACTTGCAGAGATCTCCAGAGCTCCACTATCAGAGGGAGGTAACCCACACCACCTGACATTGCTGGTGTCACGGCTGAGGATGGGGGAAACCCTCAGCCGTGTGCCGGAAGGAAGATGGTCGCTGCTTGACCAGGACAAACAGGATTAGGGAGCAGGTCACCTCCTACAGCGTCCCTAACCTGACCCTAACTCCTACCTGCATGGGCCGACCTTGAAGGTAGGAGGACCCATGCGCAGGAACCTCGGATCCCTACTCGCCCTCCGCCGGTCCCTAGGCTAGGAGTTAGAGTAAGACATCCTGTTCCTTCTGGATACGGAGGAACAGGAGTCTCACTGGCCAAGCTGCAAGGAAGGGAGAACAAGTGCAACCTATGGCAGTGGCAGGTACTTGCCACAAACATCACACTGACCTGCCACAGACAACCAAGCCTGGAACCCATGTGGGTGTACTGCCCACAGACACAGGACTGAGCACACAAACATACAACACACGGGAACCCAGGACCACATGTGCAATAAAGAAACATAAAAGCAAACAACATCTCCCAGACACCAAAGGACATATATAATTGCTTATGACCAGAAGGTTGGCCCCCACTGGCAGTTGGTAAGTAACCAGGAGGATGTCTACAGCCAGTATGGCTGAAACACCCTCTCTGGCTACTGCCTACAACTGAGGCTTTATAGGGCCAAGAGGCCACACCCAACAATCAGACACACCCCGTGACTCACACACACTGAAAGGGAGTTAACCCTTCCAAAACCACAGAAGGGAAAACATAACTTAAAGGGGAAGTGTCCAAACAATAAACACACTGTGGCTGTTGCCGCAGGCAACGACATGGGTGGCAAGCGTGTCCTGGGAGTCAGCCCAAAGGCCGGGACACTGCCACCACATGTACATCATACCACCAAACGTTGCCACGGACAGCCACAGTGCAGGGAAAATGTCAGTGCACACCAAACATAAACAAAGTGCACACAGACATACAAAAGTGCTACAAACGCACACATAACTCCAAGGGAACCGCACACATAGCTGTTGTCCGCGGCAACCGTACCTGAGGCTAACTACATTATGCCTCAAGCTGCGGTTGACACTAGAACCCAAAACCGCGGGCAACAGTATGCGGCTCCCAAGGAGTCACGGCCATAACCGTGGCCGTGACAGCTGGCTGTTTTTAGAAGCCTGCCAAGACCCGGCCTGGAACGTGGGGAGTAGTCACCCACCCAGCACTTTGACTACTCCCAGTAAGAGCCGTCCCAGATCAGCTATTTACAGCCATACTAAATAGCAAAGTGTCAATCAGCATTAACTGGCGCTGACACATGAAAATACTGGCTCTTCTTTCACAGAGGCCAGGAACCTCGGTGACACATACCTACCATCAATGACGACCCCTTGTACCTTCCTACAGGTGTCGCAAGGATATTTCAGTATGTTTGCTAATGAACCTAGAATAACTAAAATCAGGGATCAGCATACTCAGGAGCTCATGAATATCATGAATCATTGGCATGCGCTGGAGCTGTTCAGTACAACATTTTATCAAAATGGGTGGGTCAATTAAATAAAGTGACCCAGTATTTTGCTAAGGGGATCTGTCACTAGTTTATGTTGCCCTTAGTTAGGACACCATAAAACTGAAGACAAATTCCCTTTAAAGGGGTTGTGCCTAGTGTTGGGTGCGTATATTCGAATCGTGAATTTTAACAAATATCGCCACATCGAGAATTCGCGAATATTTAGAATATAGTGCTATATATTCGTATTCTCAAATATTCTAGATTTTTTTTTCATCAGTTACCTCCCTTCTTGCTTGTGGGCCAATGAGAAGGCTGCAATGTCTTTGTCTGAGCTTAGTAACATCCCCAGCAACCAATAGGAAAGTTGCCTACCCCTTACTATATAAGAAACCGCCATTTTCTGTAGTTTTATGGAGTTTTGAGAGAGACAGCAGTGTCATTGCTGTGCTCCGTGCTTTCCACTCATTACATTAGATAGTTAGCTTACATATATAATACAGATAGTTAGTGGAAGATAGTCAGTGTAGGTTATATACTGATATAGTGTAGCTGATAGTTTCCAGTGCAGGGTGTTAGGTAGTGTGACAATACTTAGTGCATTAATCAGTAATATGTAGTCAGACCTGTTAAAATGTTGCACGTATTGCGCAAAAATATGAGCATCATTAATTGCTGATTTGCGCAATCGCGAATATATTGGAGCACTCTATCTGCGTATAAAGCTATTGTAATGTTCTGCCGTGCCAACCATTTTCTCCAGTCTCAGGAAACTTCTAGCAGCTTGAAAAATGTAGCAAAAGTGACCCATGCCTGTATTGCGCGCGCAATACGCACATATTACATTGCCGTTTTCGCAATCAAGAAAATAATCGCAAATTCTCAAATTTGCTAATATATGGTGACATTTTCGTGAAATATTTTGTGAAATCAAGTCGAGCATGAGTCTTGCTGCTCAATTCATTCTCTATGTGAATGTCACATAGAGCTGAATGCCGTACTCAGCTAACTCTGGCAGTCCCATAGAGAATGAATGGAGTGGCTGGGCACATGCTCAACTCGCCACTCCATCAGATTGGTGGAATAGGACCCTAGTTCTCAGGATTTGTGGATGTCCCAGTGGTGGTTACCCCAGTGATCTGTTAGTTACCCCTTTATTGTTAGGGGATAACTTCTAAACTTGGCACAACCCCTTTAAGTTCTCAGTGTGTCATCTAATACAGGAAAGTCATATAACAAAAACTGTGTGTGACATGAACCAAATAATCAGTTAAATTTACCATTCAGTGTGACCCTTGTTCCTGGCTTTCTTTGCATAGAAGATCCATCTGTGGTTGATACGAGGTGACTGAGCAGAACATAGTTCTGCAGTTAGCCTGCTTCATGATGGCTTTCATTCGTGAGATTTGCTCGGCAAATATATTGACCCAAGGAGTGACAGCATTGCAAATGTAATTTTCTTCAAACTTCTCTGGAAGTGATGTCTAACAGGACCGTGTGTTTTCTTTGGATGTTTCAAGTGATATGCACAGCTCACAAGACTTCACTGGAAGTCAATCTGTTGCATTTCAATATCATCATTATATCAATCTATTCAAAAACTGACAAGTCCATGTCTTTCATATTAAGCTTGTCTGGACACGTGAGAAACAAAAACATTGGACCATATCTCTGAAAATCTTGGAATCTCCTTGGAAATGCTGACTCTAGCTCTTATATGTACAGTTAGATATGTTGACTGAATGACAAATGGAAAATTCTCTCTCAAGTGCTGGAAATAGTGGAGTGCCTCATGTCTGTGTCCTTCACACAAACTTTAAGTTTGGACGTGAATCCTTTCCACATTTCAAACAGCCTCCTGACTGTTTGTCCAGCTCTCTACATGCAGACATGGCCTTCCAGCAAATATATGGCTAAAATAAATATACAGTATAATAAAAAAGGACATGTCACTGCTCTTCTGAATCCACCTAAGGGGCTAGATTATCATCTAGGGACCAGTGTATCAAGGACCAGTATATTAGTAAGAATGTTAGTAAGAATATGGTTAGTGGGGGGGGGGGGGGGGGGCATATACTGGTTCCTCAGACAATGATCCCCATATACTTGTCCCCTATACACTGAACCCCCATACAACAGTTCCCATATACTGATCCTCCATACATTGGTTCCCAGATTCTGATCCTCATACTCTGATCTTCATACACTCGTCCCACATAAGTAGAAAAAAGCTGCAGCGCTTACCTGGTCACATGCAAGGAGACACGGAATTGCTTGACCTGAACGCGGCCACGTAGAAACTCGAAAATTTAAAATGGATTCCAGCTCCACATAAAATCTATTGTCTTCGGATTGAAAACCAGACATCATGAAGGTAGACAGAAAAAATAATTCACAGTGACGAGTTTCGGGCTCCTTAATTACTGCCCTTCATCATGACATATCATAATGAAGGGCAGTAATTAAGGAGCCCGAAACGCGTCACTGTGAATTATTTTTTCTGTCTACCTTCATGATGTCTGGTTTTTAATCCAAAGCCAATAAATATGACCTTTTATGAGGAGCTGGAATCCATTTTTTCTTTTGACTCGTCCCACATAGTAACCATCCCCACCATCTCCTCCAGCAATCACATTCCATCCTCCTTCCAACTCTCCCCCACAAGTCCATTACATACTTTTTAAAATTGTGGCAGTGCTGAGGGAGACTTGCAGGAACCAAACAAAGAGACAAGCAGGGCTGAAGCAGGCAGCAGCAGGTACAAAGGCAGCGCTGAGTGGAATGGCCTTGTGCCATAGTAGACAGACCCACTCTCCTTTCCAGCTCCTCTTTGGTGGGCAGACATGCCTAGGGTGTGGCACATCTGTCTACTAGGTGAAGGCAGTGGTGGTGGCGGGCTGGATGTAAATATTGACAAGACTATAAAGCCATGGTGGCATTGGCATAGATGATTGCAGTGCAGCAGCGGTGTAGGGTCGCAGTCAGCATGCCAGTAAAATATGGCCCGCGTGCCACCACTGGAACACATGCCATAGGAAGGGTCTACAGCACAACAATAGCCACATGATCTTACATCCTTTGAGACACAATAAACATACAGTATATCAAGTATACTGATTAATTTCTATATTATATATTGTATTTATTTGTAATCAGTTTTTCCTTCCTTCTCTTTTCTCCCTTTCTCCTAGATGGGGTGGGGTTATATTATTTCACTTTCTCAGTTTTTTTATGTATTAGATTGATTGTGTAATACAGATTTAAAAAAGAAAAAAATATATAAAAAGTATTTATAATCAGTAAAAGCCTTTTTAGGAAAAGGCTGCTAGAAGTGATGATTCTTTGATTCCATACTCCGATATCCATCATAGTTCAGGGCTTTACATGAAATATAACTCTCTAGTTGTAAATGATATCCTCTATATAGATTAAATGTATCAGTATCGAAATTGCATCCATAAATCATTGGAGAGGAGCTTACAAAATAGAAATTGTAATTCTCTGTAATAGTCTGAGAGCAGGAAATCTGTGTTTAATATTGTCGAAGAAGCCCCATTTATGCGGCTTGCGTCAATAGATCATATTTTCCATTGTCAATCTCTGCCAAAAATACAGAAGAAGAGATCGGAATTGACAACAGACGGGAGAGTGTTATAAAACCAGAGGAAGGGAAGGAAAGAGTAGTGCTTCTTAGCAAGTAGACAGCATCCAAGAAAGGAGAAGAATGGACATTTTGTTCCTTGTGTGTGGGCACAAATCATTCCTAAATAGAGATGAAGTATAAGAAAGGAATGAAAAATATTTTTTATTGTGAGCTTCCTCAAAAAACATAGTGAATGAAATGCTATCATCCCACACAGACTACTACTCTATCCACAAACTGCTTTTCATCAGCTATACCAAGGATCAGCAACCTTTTGTAGTCCAGCTGTTGTGAAACTACAATTCCCAGCATGCTCCATTCATTTCTATATGAGAGTAGAGCAATAATGCATGTTGGGAGTTGTAGTTTCACAACAGCTGGAGTGCCGGAGGTTGCCTACCCCTGTGTTATGCCATGCGCCATGTTAGCTGGGTCCATTGGAAATATATTTTAATATCTTCTATTTTCATTTGTAGGGGAAGAAGATTTCATCAGGGTTGCATGTAGACCTTCCTCCAGAGGTGAGTATTACAAATCCAAATGCAGAATTCAGGAAATACAATCGTAAAGACTTTTGTAAATAGAGTCCAGCAATCTAACTTCTAAACCAGAATGCACGGTGAATATCAATAATAATAATAATAGTAGAGTGGCCAAAACGGTTGTTAAAAACATGCAACCTCTCCTGACATGTCTGTTTTAGTAACCCATTCATTAAAAATCCAACGATCTGTTCTTGCATCGTTCCTTTATTATTAGGAGTGTGCCCCTGCACAATCTGACACTGTCAGCAATGATTGGATAATGTCAGACTGTGCAGGGACACCCCCCAACTGCCCGGCAACACCCATCTGAACCTTCATTGCAAACTGCCAGTGGCGGTATCTGCAATTATTGTAAATAGTTTTGTATTGTATCATTATGTATTGTTCATGTTTTGGCCGTTAGTTCCAGTAAGGTAATGGTTGCCAAATGGTTGGCAGTAACAGGGCTAACCACCCTGTTCCTCCCCTCTTGGTAGGACTAGGCTGGTCCCACTTTCTGCCAGGAGGGTGAGTTCCTGTCCAGAAACAGTGAGGAGAGGAAGCACACTGCAGAGCTCCTCCTGTAAAGGATTCTCCAGAGAAAACAACTAAAGTCATCCTCAATCAAATACTTGAGAGAAACAGCAGACAGACAGCAGAGTGAACAACTCAACACCTCCATCAAAGACACTGCTGGAAGGTGAGGGACTACACCTAAGACACCTATCACCCAAATTACCATATAGTGGATATCTACACCCAAAAGGGTTAAATTGCAGCCATCCAACCTGCCTCCATATTCCTTACTGGTTCCAGAAATTGCACTTGGAGCCCGTTGCTATTGAATGTACCAAAAGTTATATGCTGCACTTAGGAAAAGAAACTGTTATACGTTCACTTCTGGCCTCAATCTTAAAAACTGCATTTCCACCGCACCAGTCCTCCAGGGCTCGGTAGACTAGTAATTCATTCATAACATGTAGCAGGAATAATAAAGGAATGACACATCACAGAGTCATGAGAAAATAGATGCTCCAAAACTGTTATTACAAGGAGGATACAAGTACATGTAGTTGCTGAAACAAACAATGTCAGGGCAAGTTCTTTAAAGGAGTATTCTGGTTTCCGGAAATAAATGTTTTTCTTCCACAATGTTCCAATACATTTTCCAATATGTTCATCTCTCGCATAAATGGCACGTGGTGCCCCACAATTTTCAAGTCATTTTTGCAATGCTGCAAACTCGTGACACACTTTCTCCACAGTAGCATGTGAACAGTTCATAAACTATACAGTTATACAGGGAGTGCAGAATTATTAGGCAAGTTGTATTTTTGAGGATTAATTTTATTATTGAACAACAACCATGTTCTCAATGAACCCAAAAAACTCATTAATATCAAAGCTGAATATTTTTGGAAGTAGTTTTTAGTTTGTTTTTAGTTTTAGCTATTTTAGGGGGATATCTGTGTGTGCAGGTGACTATTACTGTGCATAATTATTAGGCAACTTAACAAAAAACAAATATATACCCATTTCAATTATTTATTTTTACCAGTGAAACCAATGTTATATCAATCTCAACATTCACAAATATACATTTCTGACATTCAAAAACAAAACAAAAACAAATCAGTGACCAATATAGCCACCTTTCTTTGCAAGGACACTCAAAAGCCTGCCATCCATGGATTCTGTCAGTGTTTTGATCTGTTCACCATCAACATTGCGTGCAGCAGCAACCACAGCCTCCCAGACACTGTTCAGAGAGGTGTACTGTTTTCCCTCCTTGTAAATCTCACATTTGATGATGGACCACAGGTTCTCAATGGGGTTCAGATCAGGTGAACAAGGAGGCCATGTCATTAGATTTTCTTCTTTTATACCCTTTCTTGCCAGCCACGCTGTGGAGTACTTGGACGCGTGTGATGGAGCATTGTCCTGCATGAAAATCATGTTTTTCTTGAAGGATGCAGACTTCTTCCTGTACCACTGCTTGAAGAAGGTGTCTTCCAGAAACTGGCAGTAGGACTGGGAGTTGAGCTTGACTCCATCCTCAACCCGAAAAGGCCCCACAAGCTCATCTTTGATGATACCAGCCCAAACCAGTACTCCACCTCCACCTTGCTGGCGTCTGAGTCGGACTGGAGCTCTCTGCCCTTTACCAATCCAGCCACGGGCCCATCCATCTGGCCCATCAAGACTCACTCTCATTTCATCAGTCCATAAAACCTTAGAAAAATCAGTCTTGAGATATTTCTTGGCCCAGTCTTGACGTTTCAGCTTGTGTGTCTTGTTCAGTGGTGGTCGTCTTTCAGCCTTTCTTACCTTGGCCATGTCTCTGAGTATTGCACACCTTGTGCTTTTGGGCACTCCAGTGATGTTGCAGCTCTGAAATATGGCCAAACTGGTGGCAAGTGGCATCTTGGCAGCTGCACGCTTGACTTTTCTCAGTTCATGGGCAGTTATTTTGCGCCTTGGTTTTTCCACACGCTTCTTGCGACCCTGTTGACTATTTTGAATGAAACGCTTGATTGTTCGAGGATCACGCTTCAGAAGCTTTGCAATTTTAAGAGTGCTGCATCCCTCTGCAAGATATCTCACTATTTTTGACTTTTCTGAGCCTGTCAAGTCCTTCTTTTGACCCATTTTGCCAAAGGAAAGGAAGTTGCCTAATAATTATGCACACATAATATAGGGTGTTGATGTCATTAGACCACACCCCTTCTCATTACAGAGATGCACATCACCTAATATGCTTAATTGGTAGTAGGCTTTCGAGCCTATACAGCTTGGAGTAAGACAACATGCATAAAGAGGATGATGTGGTCAAAATACTCATTTGCCTAATAATTCTGCACTCCCTGTATATTGCCACCCTTGGCCTAAAAGCCGATAATCATCACTTTTTGCAACTCTGATAAATCGCCCTTTTACCCATGACAGCAACGATGGATATATGTGCAGACAGCCTATTGCACACCTTACATACCCACCAAGCCAGCTCCCGACACATGATTTTTTTTCATGAGCTACACACTGCCGATGTCGAAAGTAGGAAGTGGTCATACTAATGCTCCCAGACTGTGTAATACCGCCTGCATTCTAGCACTGTGCAGCTCTAGGGTCTTAGGGACAGTGAGTCTAAATGGGAACAGTAATTGATGACAATCTCTGTACAGTGAATATATTGAAAATATTGGTGTTATATAGACTAAACTAAAACTTATTTCATAAACTTACCTGTCCAAGCTCCAGTGGCAAGATCCTCGGCACAGTCCCGCTGGGAGAGACGTGCTGCTAAGCCATGCACCCTAGTGATGCAACTGCATCCTTAGTAACAAGATGCAATGCTCTGTTTCTCCCTGCAGCGGGTGTGTGCATGGGGGAGATTAGCAGTGGGCTGATTGCTCAGCTGCTCTATTCCTGTGTGCTAGAATTTCTGACTAATGGAGCACCTATCAAGTGCTGATCCAGGGATTCAGTGCTCTATTTAAACCTCTTCCTGGCCATATACCAGTGCCAGTGATAGTCTAATTTAAGCTCACTAGGTAGGTTCCTGGTTCTTGTTCCTGTGCTGATTTGAATTGCTCGTATTTTTGACCTCAGCTCGTTCTTTGACCACATCCTGTCTCTCGTGATTTGTACACTGCATCCCGTCTGGTTCTGACCTCGGTTCGTCTTTTCACCACTCTCTGTCTCTCATTTTGTTCTGTGTTATCCTCATGGTTCTGACCCAGTTACGTACGACTCTGTGTGTTGTTTGTCTTCTTTGTGTTTGTCTGTCTCTGCACCTTAGTAGAATAGGGACTATTGACCAGTTACGGTCTTGCTACCTAGGGCTTGCACTGCAAGTAGGTAAGGAACGGGGACCGGGTTCTAGGTTAGGGATCACAGTCCATGTCTGTTCCTACCCACAGGCGTTACAGCTTATGCATCTTATAATGAGATTTAAAGGAGTGTTATTTTTTCTGTTGCAAAAAAAAGGAAAGAATAGGTTAAAAATCGAATCATGAATCACTTAACCAACAACCACCCCCCATTCTGATGCGGTCCGTTTCCACGCTGCTCTCTACTTCCTGTTCCCAGCTCGACACACAGGAAAAAACTGGAAATGCCCTTTCAGCTAATCTGGCTGAGGCAGGTCACCACTGAGAATTAAAGGGGTTGTGCAGTGTTACAGTAATGATGACCTATCCTCAGTTTAGATAAATGCAGACGGTATCAGCAGCATCTCACAACATCGACTTTTATTAGGACTTCAAAGCAACAATACACAAAGCAGCCACGTTTCGGCTGATATACAGCCTTTGTCAAGCCTGATACCGTCTGCATTTATCTACATATTCTGGCCGTTGGATCCAGGGCCATTGGTGAGGCTGTTGCATCTACAAGAATACATCAATAAGGACCGAGCGGTGCTGCTTCTACATTTTGTTTATTGCTATCCTCAGTTTAGGTAATCAATATCAGATCGGAGGGAGTACGACTTCTAGCACCCCCGCCGATCAGCTGTTTGAAGAGGTAGCGGCACTTGTACCAGCACTGCAACTTCTTTACTGTTGAACTGAATGCTGGCTGGATAATAGCAGCGGTGCAGTTCTGTTCGCTTGAAAGGGACACGCAGTTGTAGTTACACTGCATTATCGCTACAATTTAGACAGCATTCTGTTAAACAGCAAGGAGGATGTGGCGGTCACACAAGCGCAGCAGCCTCTTCAAACAGCTGATCGGCAGGAGGTGTCTGATACTGATTACCTATCCTGAGGTTAGGCCATCATTATGCTAGCATTGTACCACCCTCACCAATCTGAATGTGTGTGCAGTTGTCATCCAACTGTAGCAACAGAGCCATCAATAATGGACAGATGCAGTCTTTCCCTTGTGTGGTCTGCTCTATGTGCAGTACAGAACATTTTCTTTTTGAAGCCGTCACCATTTTAGCTTGTTTCTCTTTACAAAGACACAATGGAGCAGAACACACATCATGACATCAAACATTATTACCGAAAGCATCACCTTTGGAACAAAAAGATAAATTGTGAAGTCTAAAAAGTAATTATAAATACAATAGTTTATTCACGCGGAAACCAACTCTGGCACAAATAGCCATTGGCACAATTTTATTGTTTCTCTAATTTCTGATGATTACTGTTTCAGTAAACTCTATATTCTTGATTACATTTGGACACTGCAATCTGTTTAGATTAGACTTCGTTCACATCACCGTTCAGCCTTTCCGTTCGGGGCAGGAAAACGGAAAGGACGAATTCGGCACATAACTGAGCCAAACGGAGCCCATGGGCCCCGTAGACTATAATGGGGTCCGTTAGATTGTGCATGCAGGAGCGGAAAGGCTGAACGGTGATGTGAACGAAGCCTTACGTTTAGTTACAATGCTGCACATTTGAATAAAGAGCATTTTAAGGCAGAAGAATAGCTTGGATGAATCTTTTTTTATTTGCAGTCATATATTCACATGGTAAGCATATTCCACCATGGATGGAAAGAATCCTAAATGTGTGAACATGCCCTAACACTAATGAGATGCTCATGCGGCAGGTTATGCCCCCAGAATTTTGGCAGGGCTGAGTGATGTCTGTGATGAAGTGCTGCAGTTTGTGCAACCGCTGGTTTAAAGACCAAGACCATGGCAAGAAGTAACATGTCCTTTCTTGGCACAGTGCTTGAAGCCGTAACTGGTGTACACTCACAGTTTAGTTCCACTCAATAGACGTACGCTGAGAGCAGGTACTTGGCATCCAAAGTGAACAACCGCAGCAGAAACCATGGATGTTTATGCCATGTTATAATCCACAGTGTGAGCATACACTTAGCATTTTTGGATCACACAAGGACCCTATTTGTGAAGGAACCAATAATCTGTCTAGGGGAATCAGGGATGGGACAATGAGTATGAATGATAGGGAGCCACAATGTAATAATTGTTTTTTTAAAGTAGTGTTTTGTTTTAAATTTTTTACCAATCAGTGTTTCACCATATAAATAAGAACACTATGGATTGGTGAAGAAAAGTGCAACAAGGGGCTGTTAAATGATAGATTGTCCATCCAATAGCTATCATGCTGAACTTCCAGCACCAGCGCTCATGGGGAATATTCTGAAACAAACAGCTTGTTTCATCCCTGAGATGAGACCCTGGAGAGGACTCAGTCATGGTTGGTTCCCATCCTGTTGTAGTGAGAACACGTAAAGGACATCCTTCTCCATAGGCAATGTTATCAAAAAAACGTAAGGAGGGAATTGCAAGGATGGTGAATTGCAGTGGATGGTGCAGGCAAGCAAGCACCAGGCCCGGCGGCCCTGGTTGGCATTATCAAGCATCATAAGGTGAAATGCACATGACCGTATCCGTTTTGCAGCTTGCAAATAGCAGATCTGCAAAACATGGATACCGGCCAAGTGCATGCCGCCATTTTTTTTAAACTCCTATAACTCCACAAAACAAACAGAATAGGACATGTGCTATCTTTTTTGCAGCAGCTCAGAACGAATATAGATGGTGTGCTGTCCACATTTTTTGCGGCCCCATTGAAATGAATAGGTCCGATCCACAAAAAATGCGGATCGGATGCTGACCAAAAATGCAGTTGTGTGCATGGGGCCTAAGGGGGGTTTTGAGATATGGTAAGGGCCCTCTTTCCTCTATGTTCATTGTTCAATGCATAATAAGTTCATTTTGCACCTTAAAGGGGTTGGCCCATATCAGAAATTGGTGGCGTATCACTAGGATATTCAACCAATGTCAATTACTGTATCTGAGGATTCCACCTTTGCGTTCTTTTAAACTGTTTAACACATCATATCTATGACTATTTTTGACTATCCTTTTTTTTCTTTTAATACAGTGTGCTTCATGTGCATTTCGACTTCCAGAACCTAATGTAAGTACCTAGTTAGCACTAACTCAATATGCAATTGGATCAAACAGGATTTACCTAATAACCAGTAGGTAATATCAGCGTTTAACAATTCAGGCCAAAGGTCACATTAAAGTAATGTTTTAGACTTTGTAAGCAATGGGCAGGGCCGGTTTTAGAAAAAATGTGGACCTGGGCAAAATCAAAAGGGGGGTCCCACATATTATAATAATGTGCTAAAAACACAGTCCGACGTCCGACACTCCTGCTGATCAGCTGTTTGAGGAGACGGCGCGTGCTGTTCACTGCTGCCATCCCATAGACCTACAGCAGCAGAGCAGGAAGAGAGACGGCACGTGCCTCCTGTTTCCCCAATGCAGACCACAGTTTTATCTGTAGCTTGTGTTGCTGCGTCCTGATGCATGCGGTTCCAATGACATCACCACTGCTGCTCCGGGTCTCACGTGATGACGTCATCATGCAAGACCCAGAGCAGGAGGTTGCAGTGATGTCATTTCGGCTTCTTGCTCTGTTCTAACGCCTCACAGGCTTGTGAAGTTTGACCACCATGATCCATCCTTGTGGCTGCCCCATACAGTATAACGTCTCCTTGTGGCTGCCCCCCACAGTATAATGTCACCTTGTGGCTGCGCCCATACTGTATAATGTCACCTTGTGGCCGACCCATACAGTATAATGTCACCTTGTGCCCCCACACAGTATAACATCTCCTTGTGGCTGCCCCATACAGTATAATGTCTCCTTGTGGCTGCCCCCCACAGTATATTGTCACCTTGCGGCTGCGCCCATACAGTATAATGTCACCTTGTGGCCGACCCATACAGTATAATGTCACCTTGTGCCCCCACACAGTATAACATCTCCTTGTGGCTGCCCCCCACAGTATAATGTCACCTTGTGGCTGCCCCCATACAGTATAACGTCTCCTTGTGGCTGCCCCCCACAGTATATTGTCACCTTGTGGCTACCCCCATACAGTATAATGTCTCCTTGTGGCTGCCCCATACAGTATAATGTCACCTTGTGGCTGCGCCCATACAGTATAATGTCACCTTGTGGCCGACCCATACAGTATAATGTCACCTTGTGCCCCCACACAGTATAACATCTCCTTGTGGCTGCCCCCCACAGTATAATGTCACCTTGTGGCTGCCCCCATACAGTATAACGTCTCCTTGTGGCTGCCCCCCACAGTATATTGTCACCTTGTGGCTGCCCCCATACAGTATAACGTCTCCTTGTGGCTGCCCCCCACAGTATATTGTCACCTTGTGGCTGCCCCCATACAGCATAATGTCTCCTTGTGACTGCCCCATACAGTATAATGTCACCGTGTGCCCCCACACAGTATGAACTGCTATTGAAGAATCCTGGTCTTCCATAACACCTCAGCAGTGCCATAGGCTGATAGCATCCATGCCACACCGCATTGAGGCAGTCATTGATGCAAAAGGGGCCCAAACCAAGTACTGAATACATATGCATAATTATACTTTTCAGAGGTCCTACATTTTTCTATTTAACATCCTTTTTTTTTATTGATTTCATGTAATATTCTAATTTTCTGAGATTGTGAATTCGGGGTTTTCATAAGCTGTGAGCCATGACCTCTCAAGCTACTCATTGCTTGAGTATTGTGTTTTAGCTCCTGCTTGTGCAGTCCTCTCGCCTGGAACTTGCTCTCTGGTTAGTTCCTTCTCCTTGTGGTTTACCCTGCAACTCCTGGGCACCTGCTGACCGCTCACTGATTTTCCTCTTGACTTCTCGTCTGGATCCTTGCCTTCATCTGCATTCCTGCTACCTCCTGTTCAAGACTCCAGTGCTTCCTGTGTTTAGGCCTTGTCCCCGCCATTGGATTCCAGCAGTATTCCACTAGTATCGTGACACAGGAGGTTAGAGCAGTGAAGCTCTGCTGAACTTACCAGCCCCCCTCTCTGCAACGGAGCTTTGCTGCTGTAATGATGCTAGACGCATCAGGCAGTGAAGCAGCAGAGGAAAGACTGGAGGACAGATCAGGTCATGACCCCGAAAATTCAGCTGGTCAATAAGCAGAGCAGGGAACACAGCATCTCCCTGCTTATTGACCAGCTCGGCATCTTGGGCAGATGGCAGCAGCTGCAGGGGCCAGGAGGAAGGGAGCTGTGCATTTAGGTCAGAAAGGGGGCGGGGCCATTAGCCTGGCCGGGCCCTTCACACTCACTGGCCCCATAGCAACTGCCTAGTCTGCCTATATGGGCAGTACGCCAGTTATTGCTATATAAAATGTAGACAGGCCACTAATGTGAGAAAATAGTAGCACCATAGTAAAAATTATGGGCAAAGGGGTGGCTAAAGTTTACAAACAAGGAAAGGCAGGGGTAAACCAAGTGCCAGTATCCAGAAGGATTGCTATAGGCAGAGAGTTGGATTAATATGGAACAATATTTGAATGTTGGTATCGCTTCAAGTATCTACAAGTTGTAGTCTGGGTGCAGACTTCATCAGCAGGAGGAAGTGTGGTTTACGTCACGGTAGACCGATCACATACTCCTAGATTTGCATATGTCCCGCAGGCACCTTCCATTCTTAAGGAGTGCGGTTCCACCTATTTGACCCATTCCGGTTACTATAAAGTGTTATAGTTTGTCATTGGTCTCTTCCTTTACAATAGGCAATTATCATTAAGATTGGTCAGGTTAATAATTGAACATTTTAAACCAGCCTCAAAAGGGTTGTGCAGGATCATAAAAATATCTAAAACATGTTTGCACTCCTACCGAACATAATAATGTACCTCTGAACTTCTTCGGACTGCTCTCTTCATATCTTGTGACCCTGGGGCACCATGTTGTTTACAACCAAAACTTCTGGGTTGTTTCTGAGCTACAGCCACAACACTTCCCATAGTTCTGTCAACTGCCAGCTCAGCTACAAGCACCATTCAACTTCTACATATGCAAATGGTGCTCGATATTGGCCCGGCATCAGCCCGTGTAACGGGGAAATCATAATGCTATTTAGTGGTCTGGATAGAAGTGTTTTAATATGAAGGAAAACATCCTGTATGAAAGTAATAGGACAAGCAGCAGCTGTAGATGCTTTTTGGAATCACAGCCGAACATGAATTTATTCATTACATGAGTTAAGATGAAAAAAATGCTAGAACCAAAGCAGCTGTGCATTTCTTTTCAGGTGCAAACCCTATACATACCTGTAGTTCAGGGAAAGGGGTGCATCCTTAATTAGAGTTAGGGTCATCTCTTGGGTATTAAGCCTGAAAGCTAGGGATTATCCAGACATCCCTGTGAAGGAAATAACCATGTTATTCATTATTACAAGACTATATCAGACTTCCAGAAATGCCTGACAGCTTTTAATGTAGAATACTGGAGCTGGATACAAGTTTCATGTCTCAGCCTGTCCAGTTCTACTTGTTTTTCTGCTTGTTTGAGTTTTGATAGAAGGCAGATGATACCAGGTGGAAGAGACCATGGAAATAAATAGGCAAAGCAAGAAACAAGATAAGAAAGGCTGATTCAAATATAATAGCATACAGCAGTGTGGCTGTTATGTGCTCCCAGTCTTGGATATGCTCACAGTACACAGTTGTTTAATATAAGATTGATACTTTATGTCTTTTGTATTGTTGCCACTTTCCTTTATTACATTTGTATTATTTCATTACTATAAACAATGAGAACTAAAGCTACTTTCACACTTGCGGTTTTTGCCTGATCTGGCAGGGATCAGCAAAAACACTTCCATTACCGATAATATAACCGTCTGCATCAGTTATAAATGGATCCGGTTGTATTATCTTTAACTTAGCAATCACTGATCCGTCATGAACACCATTGAAAGTCAATGGGGGGGCGGATCCGCTTTCTATTGTGTCTGTTTTTCTCCACATCCCATGATGGAAAGAAAACTGCAGCTTGCAGCGGTTTTCTGTCCGGTATGGGAACGCAACCAAACAGAACAGAATACATTCTAGTGCACTCCATTCTGTTCAGTTTTGTCCCCATTGACAATAAATGGGGACAAAATGGAAGCGTTTTTCTCCTGTATTGAGATCCTCTGTCGGATCTCAATACCAGAAAATATAAATGCAAGTGTGAAAGTAGACTAAGTATCACAAACTTTGACCCCTGATGAGTACTTTTCTTTAAGCACACGATTATATCAGTTTGCAGTCCACAAACCACGGATCCGCAAAATACGGTCATGTGCATTCCACAATTTAATGCTAGAATTGACTATTCTTGTCCGCAAAACAGAGAAGAATTGGGCATGTTCTATAGTTTGCGGAACTGCCATATAGATGTGGACAGCACATGGATGAAATGCGGACCCAAACTACAGTCGTGAGCATCAGGCCTTAGGCTGCAACTTTCTATGACTTTAGTGGGCGGCATTTTGATAGCTATACACTGCACTCAAGTCTGTCCATATCTCTATCTCACATTTTCCCTCAGAAAGTAAAAAGTTTAAAAGCACCCCATGCTATCACTCTGGAACCTAGATTCATAAGTACCTTCTAAATTGTATTTTTATATTTTTGAACAGGTCACCGCTGGACCACAAGGCCCCAGGGTAAGTCTATGAAGTAGAAATAAATTTGCTTATTGAAATATATTCTTCACACTGTGGTCCATACACTGTGTCTGCACCTTGATGCAAAGTTGGCTCAATTTGGCACAACTAAGACTTCTACACTTTCTTCCAACTGGCTCAACAAGGGGTAGAGCTTAACAGGAATGGGTAGTGTTTAGCATAGTCTAAGATGTGACTGCAACAAAATGGCTCAACAATTCTGGTGTAAAACTATGTGACAAAGCCAACCAATAGTTAGTATAGATCTAGATAAAAGTGTCTATCCATGCACCAAATGTATCATTCAGCCTGAGGCCCTTTGATAAATCTGGGGCAGCTCTAGACAGCTTATCTAAATCTACTCCGTCTAGAGGATTAGTAAATCTGGGCCTGTATGTTCAAATGTGTGACTTACATGCTATAGTCTGACCACTGTCTTATTGCTACCCATCAGATAAGTAGGAGACGTTAAAGGGGTTTTACGGTGTGCATCAACATCCTTTAAAATAATCAAGCGGCTGTAATTTTGTAATGTATTTCTTTTATCTATTTTTTTGCTTCTATCGTCCTTTCTGGGCTGTGGTCACATGGCCATGTCCATGTAGCTCCTTCCTATTTCCTATGATATGTCCATGATAGGGGAGAGTCTATGTAACTAGCTTTTTGGAAGGGGCTATAAACTAGCTGGTAGTTGTTAGGGGCGGTGCAGGAGCTGTGGCAGAGAAAGTAGAAGTGCATCATGGGTTTGGTTGGATACAGGAACAGGACTGGTAACTAAGCCAGTTTTCCTTTACGCCAGTTTTGATAAATCCCCCCAATTGGTTTTCCATGTAGATTTGGTGCATTTCCTGCACTAAAATCAATGTGGAGCCTGTTCTGGATCTGCCTGCCATTCTTCTCATTGGGAAGTGCATGCTGTAGGTCACACTTCCTTAAGAAGCTATCCTCATGTCAGTACACTCGCATCAAGTTGGGTAAAAGCCAAATGCTATAAGTTTGCCCAGTGAATCAAACATTAGCACATTTAAATGTGATTCTCATCATTTTGGTTTGTCATTTTTACCATATTTTACTATGTCCATTGCAAATCCAACCACATCCAGGATTTAGGATCAACACATTCGTATTAAAAACTGTGATATTTCAAATATACGTCTGTAACAGCAGCAAGAAATCTTCAGACATGCACTGGAGATGACAGCACACAATTCATGAATGATCTTTATTGGTCCACACAATTTATATAATGAAATGTTTTGGCTTTAGTGCACTGAGCCTTTCTCAAGCCTCATTACATTACAGCCCAAATATTATATTATGTGAATTGTGTGGACCAATATAGATGATGGATGGCATACAGTTTTCATCAATGCGTTTAAAGGTTTGTTGATGGGAGTTAGGACATTCCCATATTATTCTCCCTGCATCCATGTCTTGTCTATTTAAATTCTGCTCTACTTATCTTTTATATTGCTATGTGAAGGAAACTACGAGTTTCACAAGAGCTTCACTGGTTAAAAAACCCATAGATTGTAGGTCAAATTTTGGAAATAGTCTAAAATACCATGAGAAGTCTGGAGTCCTGCTATGAGGCAGATCGTACCTACCTACACGGATAGTTGTGATCCATACAAGTTCCATGTAATATAGTTCCTAAATACATTGGTAATGTTACCCTATGAGCGCATAAAGCCATATTTTAAAGTGGTGGTCCCATTAAGACAACTTATCCCTATTTAAAGTATAGAGGATAAGTGTCTGATCGGCAGAGACTCCCGCTGATCATAAGAACAGGAGCCCATTCTCCCTATTTGAAAGAAGTGGCAGACATGCGTGTATATTTACCACTCCATTCAACTATATGGGACTGCTGGAGATAGCTGAGTACAAGCACAAGTCTACCTCAGGCAGCCCCATTGAGCTGAATCGAGTGGCAGTGGGCAATCGTGACTGTCACTCCATTTACAATTGGAGAACAGGTTCCCATTCTCGGGATGAGCATAGGCCCCAGTGGTCGGACCCCCGTCAACCATATATATCCCCTATACTGTGAAGAGGATAAGATGTCTTAATTGGACAGCCCCTTTAACACAGTGATGTTATATGTGGAATCTGCAAAAAAATACTGCAGCGTGCCTGACAGCCATATGTGTAAAAGGAGGATCTGTCATTAGACTATGCTGCCCTACTTAAGGGACAGGTTCACCCTCCTATTAGTCAAAATGGCACTGTGTCAATCCCTGGTAAAAGGGGGGAGAGATCTCACTATGTATAAAGTGAACCCAAATTTCACTACATTTGGAAGCACTGTTTGGTCTCAACCTGTCTTCTTACAATGCTACCCTTAGAGTAAGACCACGTGGTCAGGTTTCTGAATGCAGTTTTGGAAGCCAAAATCAGAAGTGGATCATAAAAGAAAAGATAGCATAAGGGACAGATACTACTTCTCTTTTTTGAATTTATTCCTGGTTTTGGCTTCCAAACCTAACCGTGTGGCTGTACTATATAAAGTTGAGGGCATAGTGTGATGACAGATCCGTCTTAAAGGTGTGGTCACACAGGACTGAATTTCTGATTTCACCTTATGCATTGCATGGTGCCAAATTTTCCCCCAAAAAATGGATTTGTCAGATTTATCAAAACTGTCTAAAAGAGAAACTAAAAGCTACCAATCGTAGCATAGCTTTCATTTTATCAGAGCAGTTAGATTAATACAAGCTGAGCTCTGATTGGTTGCTATGGGCAACATGGCCAATTCTACTTTTAGACCTTGTGGATAAACGAGGGCCATTATCTTGTTCCAACTGGTAATGGCTTGGTTATGATATCATGAGTGAAACTCGCCTACACTACAAATTCCTTTCAGTGTATTCTAGACACACTCAGATGTCTGCTCTCAGGGAAAAAAAATATTTAGGAAAGATTTTCCATCTGATTCTTTTCTTAATGTGGAAGATTGTAAGAGTTAAAGGGGTTATCCCATCACAAGAGAGGCCATAAAACAAAAACTGGTGAGGGTCCAAATCCTGTGTCTCAGCAGTTACCGTAACTCTCATTCATTTCAAAAGGGAAGGCTACACATGTGCTGCCAACTCGTACTGTGAATGGGACAAAATCCAGCCAGTTCTCAGAATTGTTGGGGTCTCAGCGAATGACTATAAATCAATATGATTAATGGGAGTATTTATGACTACAGTTTATCGGCAGCTTAACCCCATCATAACCAAGGTCAGCATTATCTAATTATCTATTTTAGAATAGCTGCATTAAAGGGAAATTATAGTTTTTTTCATAGTCTACCAAAATAGCGATGAGATATTTCTGATAAAACCAATGGGATGTACACCAGTTTTCTGGTGCACAAAGCTGCACAATTCTGTGGCGTTTCCTGCAAAAATGTGTGACTCATTTTTAAGTCACCCTGGCCACTTTAAGGGTACTTTCAGACTTGCGTTAAAGTTTTCCGGAATTGAGTTCCGTCCTAGGGGCTCAATGCCGGATAAAAACGCTTCAGTTTTATCCTAATGCATTCTGAATGGAGCGCAATCTGTTCAGTATGCATCAGGATGTCTTCAGTTCAGTCACTCTTACGGTATTTGGCCAAAATTCCGGAACACTTGACGGAATGCCGGATCCGGCATTAATTTCCATTGAAAAGCATTAATGCAAAACAAAATTTTCTGGTAACACAGATCCAGTTTCCCGGTCTGCGCATGCACAGACCTTCAAAAATATGAAAAAAAGAAATACCGTATCCATTTTTCCAGATGATACCAAAGAGATGGATCCGGTATTGCAATGGATTTGTGAGACAGATCCGCATCTGGTTCCATCTACAAACAGTATGCATTTGCACACGGATTTCCGGAACCGGCAGGCAGTTCCGGCAACTGAACTGCCTGCCGGATCCTCACAACGCAAGTGTGAAAGTACCCTAATAAAAAGCAGAGAAAATCGAAACCATCTCATAACTTGTGTAAACTTGATTTTCTGCCACATTAGCAGACAAAGATGTGCCAAATTTATTAAAAGGACATTTCCAGTGACATTTTTTTAGTACATATTAGCAACTTCATCTCCCGACTGTTCTGAAATCAACATCATGAGGGGGGGGGGGGGGGGGGGGGGGGGGGATATGAAGGCCATGGAGACCGAACCCAGCAGCAGGTATAAAATTTTTCTGGGTTCACATCACATTTTTGCAATCCGTTAAACATATACAAAAAAATGTATACCTTAACAGATGCCACAGACAGATGCCATACAGTGGCATCTGTCACCATAGAGTTCCATTGTAAAAAACTTTTAACAGGGTTTCTCTTTGTGCCTCCTTGCCGCAAAAAAATAGAACATGTTCTATTTTTTGCGGTGCGGACAGATCACAGACCCATTCAAGTAGAATGGGTCGGGATCCTCTGCGGAATTCGTACAGATGTTGCACATGCATTGTGGACCACAAATTGCGGTCCCCAATGCACGGAATGGCCCTGTGCATGAGGTTTTCGCCTCTTAATAAATTTGTTGCATCTTTCTCCAGCAGTTTGGACTAACATCAGCATGTGAAATCCCCAAGAATATTTTTTCCATTTTGTAAGCTTTGTATATGGGGAAACTGGACAAAAATAAGAAAAACATTTTCCACCTAGTAGTTTAATATAGTAGGTTCAGCCGCAAAAGTTTGTTTCCTTGTTGCCTGGTGTTTATTGTTCCCTTGTACAATGTCACTACCTGAGAGCATAAGTTGGCATTTTTGCCCTTTCATGTCTCCTACTCTTAGTTGGTACATGACTTCTGCATATACAGTTAGGTCCATATATATTTGGACACTGACACAAATTTTGTTTTTATTACCTGTTTACTAAAACATATTCAAGTTATAGTTATATAATGGACATTGACATAAAGTCCAGACTTTTAGCTTTAATTTGAGGGTATCAACATAAAAATTGGATGAAGGGTTTAGGAGTTTCAGCTCCTTTACATGTGGCACCCTGTTTTTAAAGGGAACAAAAGTAATTGGACTATCGAGTCAAAGGCCGTTTCATGGGCAGGTGTGGGCAATTCCTACATCATTTCATTCTCGATTAAGCACATAAAAGGCCTGGAGTTGATTTTGCTGAGAAGTAAACAGGCAGTCAAAGGAGCTCTCTCAATGCAGGTGAAACAAGCCATCCTTGTCACGGCTGAGGATGGGGGAAACCCTCAGCCGTGCGATGACAGAAGATGTTAGGCGGCTCGGCCAGGACGACAGGATTAGGGAGCAGGTCACCTCCTAACACATCCCTAACCTGACCCTAACTCCTAGCTGCATGGGCCGACCTTGAAGGTAGGAGGGCCCATGCTCAGGAACCTCGGATCCCTAACTCACCCTCCGACCGGTCCCTGAACTAGGAGTCAGGGTAAGACGGCCTGTTCCTTCTGGACACGGAGAAACAGGGGTCTCACTGGCCAAGCTGCAAGGAATGGGGGAACACATACAACATACACATATGACAGGCGAACTAAACAAGTTCCACACATACCTGTTACAGCCACGCTGACTGGAACCCATGCATGCCAACTCATGTCCTCAGAACACAAAGGGACATAGCACACATAACACACAGGTACCCAGGACATCCGTAGTTGCAATAAACAGAGCCAAAGGAAAACATCAACTGAACATCATGACATAAAGTACACAGATAAAGCTATGACCACAAGGGTGGCCCCCACTGACAGGTGATATACACAGGAGGCTGCTCCAGCTACACATGGCTGAAGCAACCCACTGAGACAAGCCAAACACTGAGGCTTTATAGGCCAAGAGGCCACACCCAACAGTCAGACACACCCCGTGACTCACACACACTGAAAGGGAGTTAACCCTTCCAGCACCAGGGAAGGGAAACATAAAAAGGGAAGTGTCCAAACTAAGATGACACTGTGGCTGTTGCCGCAGGCAACGACATGGGTGGCTACCATGTCCTGGGAGTCAGCCCGCAGGCCGGGACACTGCCACCACATGTACACATCCAACCAAACGTTGCCACGGGCAGCCACAGTGAAGGGAAGAGTCCTAGTGCACACACAACACAAAACACAGTGCACAACAGACAAACAAACACAACACCCAACATGAAGGTTGTTAGGTGCAACCGCATGCAATGCAGCAAGCTGCCCAGCACCGCTCAGGCTGCTCTGCTGAAACTAACACCATACAACTAGTTGCCCGCGGCAACCACAGGTGAGGCCACAAACCAGCGGCCCTCAGCTGTGATTGAAGACCAAAACCAAACCGCAGGCAACCGCATGCGGTTGAGGAGTCATGACCATAGCCGTGGCCGTGACAATCCTTCATCTGCGAAAACTGAAAAAAAAACATCCGAGAAATTGCTACACTATTAGGAGTGTCAAAATCTACAGTTTGGTACATCCTGAAAAAGAAAGAAAGCATTGGTGACCTCAACAATGGAAAAAGACCTGGACGCCCACGGAAGACAACAGTGGTGGATGATTGCAGAATAATTACCATGGTGAAGAGAAACCCCTTCACAACAGCCAACCAAGTGAACAACACTCTGCAGGATATAGGTGTATCAATATCCAAATCTACCATAAAGAGAAGACTGCATGAAAGTAAATACAGAGGGTTCACTGCACGATGCAAGCCACTCATAAGCCTCAAGGATAAGAAGGCTAGATTGGACTTTGCTAAAAAACATCTTAAAAACCAGCACACTTCTGGAAGAACATTCTTTGGACAGATGAAACCAAGATCAACCTCTACCAGAATGATGGAAAAAAAGTATGGGAAAGGCATGGTACAGCTCATGATCCAAAGCATACCACATCTGTAAAAGACGGCGGAGGCAGTGTGATGGCTTGGGCATGCATGGCTGTCAGTGGCACTGGGTCCCTAGTGTTTATTGATGATGTGACACAGGACAGAAGCAGCCGGATGAATTCTGGGGTTTTCAGAGACATACTGTGTGCTCAAATCCAGCCAAATGCAGCCAACCTGATTGGTCTGCATTTCATAAAACAGATGGACAATGACCCAAAACATAAAGCCAAAGCAACCCAGGAGTTTATTAAAGCAAATAAGTGGAACATTCTTGAATGGCCAAGTCAGTCACCTGATCTAAACCCAATAGAGCATGCATAAGACTAAACTTCAGACAGAAAGGCCCAAAAACAAACAGCAACTGAAAACCGCGGCAGTAAAGGCCTGGCAGAGCATTAAAAAGGAGGAAACACAGCGTCTGGTGATGTCCATGATCTCAAGACTTCAGGCAGTCATTGCCAAAAGAGGGTTTTCAACCAAGTATTAGAAATTTACATTTTATATACAATTATTTAATTTGTCCAATTACTTTTGAGCCCACGAAATGAAGGGATTGAGTTAAAAAAATGCTTTAGTTCCTCACATTTTTATGCAATCATTTTGTTCAAACCACTGAATTAAAGCTGAAGTCGGAACTTCAACTGCATCTGAATTGTTTTGTTCAAAATCCATTGAGGTAATGTACAGAACAAAAATTTGAAAAATGTCTCTGTCCAAATATATATATATGGACCTAACTGTATGTGCAGTTTACCCGTGTATATACTTGGATGTGAGAGACAACTTTTTGCTACAATCATTACATTGTACAAATTTTCATCCAATATTATAAATGAAGTGATCCCCAGATTCTCAGTTGATGAACATTGTGTAATGGGGTCGAAGTAATGAAACATTTTTCTTTTGATGAAATGTGACCTTTATAACTAATATGTCTTGATAAAAATACCAGGTGCCCAAATAGGAAAAAAACACATAAGGTCTCTCTCACATGTCACTGAATTGCATACTGGTGCTGTCCATGGTCTATATTGATCACTCATATATCCATCGACTTTAATGTGTGTATTCACATAACGGTGGTTTTCCACAGGCCACAGGTACATGGTGAAGCATGGACAAGGAAGCATGCCCTATTTTGTCTGTGATTACCGATCCCTCACGTACATTATAGTCTATGGGTCAGTGGTTTTCATGAACCATTGGTGCAGTGTCAGACTGAAGTCCTTTGGGCGCACCAGAGGAAATGATTCTGAGGGACCACCCTCTGTGTAAATAGGACTTTAACGGCCTTGTTTTATTATTGAGAGAGCTTGGGCCCACTGGAAGTTCTTCTGGTACTCTGGTTCTTCTGGTACTCTGGTGGGGCTTTCCAACCTGCATTGGTAGGAGATGCTCTGGAAAGTAATTTTCAGCCAAGCAGTGGAATACAGATAACACACAGAGGGCAAAAACTGACTCACAGGCCAAATACGGATCCTTCACAGACATGAACCACTGACTATCTTGTCATCACAGACAAGGAAATGTGAGGCCTAACTCTAATATAAAAGAAGAATTGTGATAAAATCTATTACCCTTATATTAATTCAATGGGTTCAAAGGAATAATTTACTTGTCTACAAGTATTCAAACAGTAAAGGGGGTCTGTCACATACTTTGAGCATTTTACACCGCTCATATCACATTATAGCACAGTTGCCCAACATAAAAATAGTACCTGTATTGTGTCTTTTAAACGTCCACAAGCTGAAAAAAATACTTTATAAAGATATGCAGATTAGATCCCGCAAGTGCCCAAGGAGCGGCATTATGGCTGCAAGTGCCCAGTCCCCTCTCTGATGTGTCGGCATAACCGCTCCCCTTGGAGTCCTCTGGCTCACCCTCCTCTCCTAATTCATCCTCCTCCTCTGGCTTAGATTTCATGCGAGCGCCGGTCACCGCTGGGCCCACGCATGTGCACTGCTCTGCCCACTATGGGCAGAGGCACTGATCTTAACAGTGCACATGCGCGGGCCCAGCGGTGACCGGCACTCAAATTAGATCTGAGCCAGAGGAGGAGGATGAATTAGGAGAGGAGAGCAGGGCAGAGAGGTCTCTAAGGGGTGAGGTTATGCCGGCACATCAAAAAGGGGCCTGAGCACTGTGGAACCTAATCTGCATATCTTTATAAAGTTTTTTTTTTCAGCTTGTGGAAAGACACAATAAAGGTACTATTTTTATGTTGGTCAATTGTGCTATAACGTGATATGAGTAGTGTTAAACGCTCAAAGTAGGTGACAGACTCCCTTTAAGCAAGGGGACTTTTTTCTTAAAAAAAAAAAAAAAGCAAGTTCAAACCTAAAACTTAATCAAATCTTTGCCTGATGAAGGAGAATATTCGCCTATGTTTATTCAATTCATTATGACATTTTATTGCTAAGAGTTTCCATCAGGAGCAAAACCAAGCCACATGTGAATTATATGTTGGAGATAAGTTATTGCCGCGACTGCCAGCAAAATTATATCTTGAGGATAAGTTGTTTCCACGACTGCCAACTCTTGTCCCAAGTGTCAGCATGTCAGGTGACCATCCAGTCGATGAGTTATGTCCGTCTAGTCTTGTTCATTCTGCTTCTCGTATCTGAAGCCAGCTCAATATCCAATCATGTCTGACTGCATTATGCGCTAAAACCTTGTATGAAGGGTTAAAGATTAATGCTTTGGCTGGATATTTTTGCTCTGAAATGCAGTAGCTATGGTAAAATCCAGCAGTGATTATATCAGATAATTTTTTATCATTGCATCATTTTGTTCTAAATTCAGCCAATTTTGTGAATGCTCAGAATCTAAACTCAATCTGCAGATATATCAGGGATTTTCGGATTGCTAAACAGATTTAGCTCAATGTTTATTTTGCACCACCCTATGATCAGAGACAGTGTGAAGGTAGAGAAAGCATGAAATTGCTCAGACATGTTGCCCCTACCATGCCAAGAATAATTGAACAAGCTGAAGGCCAACACTTTATTCCCAGAATTTAAAGTGGAGCTAAGAAATTCCTAACTGAGCAATGGGGGACCACATCTTTCCATGGAACCCTGGTTGGCCAAAATTTTCCAGTACACTTAACAGTGGCAGAACTACCGTAGCACAACCCGGGCTCCACAGACAATAATTTGTGCCTCCCACAGTCCTGCTGCTCCTTGTCACTTATTGGTGACATTAGTACCTGCCACAGGTAGGGTAACCACCACCAGGGCCCAGGGGTAGTGACTGATCTCCTGACCTGTGATCAGGAGAGGGGAGTCAGCAGGGCCTGGCCATGGGATAGCGCTAGGAGGGAAGGAGCCAAGTGTTTTGGGCCCCCTTTCCGAGGCACCTGGTCACCAGCTCTATTCATCTTGTTTCCGGGGCCCCTACACTCAGTTGTATCTGCATCCTCAGCTGGCAGCACTGGAGGGACATTGGAAACATTGATTCAACACTCTTCTGTAATGAAGGTGGTGTAATCATGTTATCACACCACCTGAGAAGTTGTGCAGGAGCAGACCTGGCCGGAAAAGATCAGGCCTGCATCATTGATGATCATCATGATACTGGGGACAGTTCAGTATGCACATTAATCAAGTGTGTGTGTGTGTGTGTGTGTGTGTGTGGCACAGCAGGCAAGAAGCATTATCTACAGGGGTAAGAGCAGGCAGGAGGCACTACATCCTTGTGGGCACAGCAGGCAGGAGGCATTCCATCGAGGGGGCACATCAGGCAAGAAGCACTATATAACATGGGGCACAGGGAGAGGCACAGCATGTAGTATGTACTATATACAGGGGGCACAGGAAAGAGCGCAGAAGGCAGTATATACAGGGGACCCAGGAGTCAGCAGACACTATATACAGGAGGTACAGGATGGCACAACTGGCAGGAGGCACTATACACAGGGGGCACAGCAGGCAGGAGACACTTTATACAGGGGGCAGAGCAGGCAGGACTCACTATATACAGGGGGCACAGCAGGCAGGACTCACTATATAGAGAGGACACAGCAAGCAGGAGACACTATACACAGGGGACAAAGGAGACACTATACACATACACACTATACACTTGTGTACCTCTGCTGCTTGTAAAGCAGCGGCAGAAGGATCAGCCATGGGAGGGGAGCAATCAAAAGTTTGCTATGGAGCCCCACCTTTACTAGTTTCGCTCCTGCTTATAATTATCATCTGTGATGGCAATTACTGTATGTTGTGTGCTGCATCAGGGGCTTCCAACTGTGATTTTAATGAAGGGTAATAGTAAATAGGACATCTTAGAGAACATAACTGATTTGGTGGTCAGGCCAAGAGGAACTGCTGGTTACATTGGGAACCCTTACAGTAGGTTGACATGCAGTGGATTTTTCAGCTGCAAATCAGCTTGCCAATTTCACCACAAATCCATAACAAATCCACATGCTGTGTATTCACTTTAGATTTCACCCCACTAGATTAAGGCTACATTCACACTTGCGGCAGAGTGATCCGGCAAGCAGCTCCGGCAAAACGTATGCCAACTGATGGCATTTGTAAGACTGATCAGGATCCTGATCCGTCTTACAAATGCATTGAAATGCTGGATCCGTCTTTCCAGTGTCATCTGGAAAAACAGATCCGGCATTTATTTTTTTCACCTTTTTTTCGTTCTGCGCATGGATCCGGCATTGCGGTATTTTGAATGCCGGATCCGGCACTAATACATTTCTATGTAAAAAAAAAGGCAAGTGTTCCGTTTTCTTGGCCAGAGATAAAACCGTAGCATGCTGCGGTTTTATCTTTTGCCTGATCAGTCAAAAAGACTGAACTGAAGACATCCTGATGCATCCTGAACGGATTGCTCTCCATTCAGAATGCACTAAGGATAAAACTGATCAGTTCTTATCCGGTATAGAGCCCCTAGGACGGAACTCTATGCCGGAAAAGAAAAAACGGAAGTGTGAAAGTACCCTATAAGAGGAGTGAAATTGAAAACAGAGAAGTTGGTGATTTAAAAATCATTGCTACAGGTCAATTTTCATGTGGAAAAATTCCAGAATGTGGATGAGGTTAACATGGTTTTCTTAATCCAATGTTGATTTGACCTGTGCAAACCTACAGTTAAATCCATAGCGTTTCCATCCCATGTGGACCGAACCTTAATTATTTACCATATTTTTCAGACTCTTAAGACGCAGCCCAGGATTACACAACAGAAAATTAGAAAAAAAATAATTTTCTACTTATACAATCTTCCCTGATGGTTCAATAAGGCTCCATTCACACATCCGCAATTCTGGGAATTGCCGACCCAGTTCCGGGTCCGCAATTCCGATCCTGAAAAAAATAGAACATGTCCTATTCTTGTCCGCAATAGCGGACAAGAATAGGCATATTCTCTTAGTGCCGGCAATGTGCGGTCCGCAAAATGCGGAACGCACATTGCCGCTGTCCGTGTTTTGCGGATCCGCGGATCCGCAAAACACACACGGATGTGTGAATGGACCCTAAAGTAGAGGGGTCACTGTTAGCCTTAGGCCTCATGCACACGACCGTTGTTTGGGTCCGTATCCGAGCCGCCGTTTTGGCGGCTCGGATGCGGACCCATTCACTTCAATGGGGCCGCAAAAGATGCGGACAGCACTCCGTGTGCTTTCCGCATCCGTGGCTCCGTTCCGCGGCCCCGCTAAAAAAATATAACATGTCCTATTCTTGTCCGCGCTTTGCGGACAAGAATAGGCATTTATATTGCCGGTGCCCGTTCTGCAAATTGCGGAAGGCAACACGGGTGGCTTCCGTTTTTTGTGAATCCACGGTTTGCGGACCGCAAAAAATGGAACGCTCGTGTACATGAGGCCTTAGGGTGACATCTGCTGATCACTGAGAGAAACAGCAATGGAGCATGTGGTGATCTCATTAAATGTAGATATCCAAGTACATGTGTTTCCAGTCATTGCTGTGTAGTGTCCCATCATGCTTGTTCTGCTAAAGTATACATTTTTTTAGGTATTTTTTTTACTCTCCATCATCATGACATTATACAAGTACACACAGACAGTTCTGCAATATGCACATAATACACACACACAGCTCTGCAGGACGCACATTATACACAAGCAGCTCAGTAGTATGCATGTTAGACACACACACACACAGCTCTACAGTATGCACATTATACACCCACACAGCTCTGCTGCATACACACATGAAAAACCCAGCTTTGCTACACAGTCCTTCAGCTGTAATCAATCAGAGCTTTTGGCTTCTTTACTGCATTATGAAAACCTGCAAGAGAGAGGGGGCTGTGTTTCCAACAGTACCTTCCACATGCTTGATGACCATTCGACCTTTTTACCTGCCACACTGCGATCAGTGTCAGGCAGGAGAGAGAGACAGCTGTCTCCTTAATCAAGCAAAGCCCTGTATAAGCGCTCTGCCGCTGTCATGGAGGTATGCCACTGCTGAACCACCCTGACTGCAGACTATAAGATGCACTCATTTTTTAACAAGATTTTTTTCTTGTAAAAAAAGTGCGTCTTATAGTCCACAATAGTTTATTACAATGATAGCATCATAGTAGGGAATCACCAGTTAAAGAATAACTGTGCTTGATTTATCATAGTGGTTATCAAAGGTTTTGATCAGTGTAGGTTCAAGTCCTGAGACCCCACCAGCTGCTAAAGCAAGGAGCAAGAAGTGCTCACTCAGTGCTGGAGACTGGCTCATAGTGCTCCTAACTTTTTGATTTAGGGTACTTTCACACTAGCGGCACGGACCTCCGCCAGGCTGTTCCGTCGGGTGAACAGCCTGCCGGATCCGTCCTGCCGCTAGTGACCGTGTGCCTCCAGACTGCCACTCTGTCCCCATTGACTATAATGGGGGCAGGGGCGGAGTTCCAGCGAGGCACGGCAGCGCACGAAAAGAGGCTGCCGGCATAAACTACGACATGTCCGACATTTATTCTAGTGTGAAAGTAGCCTTAGAGAATGATGGGGGTGTAACCCCTCAATTGCCATTTTATTTAGCATTCTGTCTTAAGAATGCTATTATTTTCTGTTATAACCATGTTATTACGGAAAATCATGTTATTACGGAAAATAATAAAGTGAAGTTCGGCGCCCCATTGACTTTAATGGGGTCAAGTTCGGGCCAAGTTCAGGTCCCGACCCCGAACTTTGACCCTCGAACCCGGCGAACCATAACTTCCATGGGTTCGCTCATCCCTAGCAAGCCCAAAATCTCTCTAGCTAAAGTTTATCCTTGCTTCATTTAAAAATAAAATAAAGAAGCAGATACAATGTAGTTAATCTAATGTGTTATCTTTTCCTGAAAAAAAGATATAGTAGCAAGAACTTTCAGTATCTATGCTGCATGCTCTCCATAAATTGTTAGACACATCACAGAGGGGTGCCCACTCTTCCCTAGACTTTCTGCTTGCCTGCAGAAGACATGACCACAGTTAACTAAGGCTTTGTGCTTGCCTCCAGAAGACCACCAGCTAGCACTATGTAACCTGCTCCAGTCCAACACAGTGGATCATACTGTACATTGCAATTTGCATTGGTAAGCTGGCCAACACAATGGGGGACATTTACATTACATGCTGTGCCAGAATTATGGTGTAAGATGCATCAAAAATAATGGCATTTTTATTTGCGCCAAATATATCAACAGTTTCCTCCGTATTTTTCACCAGAAACAATGAAACACGCCAGAAAAGTGTTTCTGAATGTCAAAGTAGACGGGGCTACAAAATAGGGGTATATTGTACCTCATTTATTAACTTACGTTATGTTTGACTTAAAAGGTCCAAACTGTAGTGGTAGATTAAGCTTGCTTCTGTGGTAGTGTTAATTGTTAAAAAGGCGCACAGAAGATGAAATAGATGCGACTTTTATTCAAAAAGTTGAAATTTTACCAATTAAATGTCATATATCAGCATTAAAGTAGTCGAATGTTCAAAATCAGTTGAGCATAGATGCATTGTCGCATTTTAACACTTTGGCGTAAAAAAATTGGCATTTGTTTATAAAATGATTATTAGCCTGCAATTACAAAAGACAAATTTAAAAAATAGCATTCACCATTTGATAAACAAATCACCACCTTTAAGAATTCTTCTGGCGCAAAATATGCCATTATTGATAAATGTTCCCCAGTAATGTCCCCCAGTATCTGTTCATCTGTTTTCACCTATGCCTGTAAGTAAGGTAAATATTAAGATCTCTGAATATAAACTTGCTGTATCCAGGGTAGTGCTCAGGTGTAGTGCATAGGCACTGTTGCGTTGGTGTCCTGTACCGCTTCTCCCTACAGGCACGAGCAGTGCGCTACTCACCCAGTTAGTTTCCCCTCTCATCCAGCAGTCAGGATCTGTTCTCTTGTCCTCCCCAGCCGTTGGTGGTTCGTTCCACCAGCATCTTCAGTGAATGCTGCAGGCTGCGGCCTGCATCCTATTTTATAGGCCTTCCGACCTGTTCCTTAGAGCATGTGCTCACTCCTGGCCAGTGAGAACGACCAATTTCTTCCCCAGCCTATGGCTGGCAGTCCCTGAATACTTAAGGCACCTTCTCCCCAGTGGGAGGGTGCCTACACTTTAGGTTTCCTAGGCTCTAGTAAACAGCAAAGGTGGCTTCTCTGTTTGACTGCCCATGTACCGTACTCCTGCTTGACTACCAAATTTGACTTCTAGCTGCCTGCCCTGACCTTAGCCTGTTTATCAGGTTGCCCTATTGCCGCCTGCTCTGACCTTGGACTTGTCTCACAGATAGGCTGCTTTCACACGAGCCAGTTGTACACTCCGGACTCGGAGCGTGAGTATGCAGCCTATCCCGTCCTGACCTTCCAGCACTGCCAGGGTCGCATAGCATTATATTGATTGTATATATATATATATATATATATATATATATATGATGCTATGTATATATATGATGATATGTAACCCTTAGAGGTCTAGAATGTATTGGATAACACTGACAGAATTATGTCAGTGTTGTCCAATATGTTCCAGAAGTTTAAGGGTTACATAGCATCATAAATCAATATAATGCTATGCGACCCCGGCAGTGCTTGGAGTTCAGAAGATGCTGCCTACTCACGCTCCGTGTCCGGAGTGTACAACTCGCTTGTCTTAAAGCAGCCATACACTTGTATGTTGCCTGCCCTGACCTTGGCCTGTCTCCAGACTATGCATATTGCCTGACCCCTTAGTGCTTCTCACTGGTGTCTCTGACCCTGTGGGTCAGCCGCCAACCACACCAGATCTATCTCAAGAGATAGCTGCCTGGTGGCTTCCCTGCAGATAAGTCCAGATCCCTGTATAGGGGTTAACTGGTGAATACTGGAGGACTGCCAGGAGAACACCCTTAGAATTAGCCCTAAGCCAAACTGGTTGGCTGGTACAGTGGGTGTGCACCAATAAACTCCAAAAATATCTACCATTCATTTCGCAGTTGAAAGGCAACATAAATTCCCATAACACAGGGGTTGAACATCAGAATTTAAATGCTTTCTATATAAATATCTTGAATCTTAGCACTCATGATAACTGTTGCTTCATCACAGGGTCTTAAAGGGGAAAGAGGACAGACTGGGGCCTATGGACCAAAAGGAGAGAAAGGAGTACGGGTGAGTAGCAGTCAGACAGATTTTATTCCTTGCTCATAATTATTGTACCATACACTAACAAGTCTGTGTATGTATAAATGCACCTCTCCACCAAGAACTAATATCAATAATGTTGGTTGCTGTGGCTATTTCTGGGTCCGTTTTTTGGACTATGTATGTTTGCAACGTATTGTTTATCTCTCTCATGAGTCATGACAAATGTCTCAATGGCCTGTTCAGACTTCACTTTTTCCTTTCTGTGGAGGTATACACTGGTAGTATCCTTCGACATATACCACAGACAGAATGTATCATATACTGTAGGTATACAGAGGCATATGTTGCCAATAGGCTCCCATTGTAACAAAAAAAATTATATACCGAGATGTATACATTATTTGCTGAATCCCTCTGTATAGAAAAGTGCAGCAGATTCTTCTTCTACGCAGTGAAAATGGGGTTGTCATTATATAGCGGCCCAGTGTATGCCAAAAGCACACTTACTGATATGTTCACTGTACCAGAAGGGCTCCATGCACCCAGATCTGAACAGAGCCTAATTCTAGAGACAACATTTTATTCCTTATTTTATTCGTAAACCTCTTTTTTTCATTATAGGGAGCAGATTGCATCCGGACATCAGCGGATGGACCTCTACAGGTAGGTACGAGACAAGGTACAAATCTGCAGATACACTATAGAGATACACTGTGGAGATTTAAGGGGAAGCAATCTCATCCTAGTGTCAGTCACATAAGAAATAAGTTCTATAAGTGGACAATGGAATAGTGTAATGGCTTCTTCTTAATATCAGAACAGTGTAAATGTAACCAATTTTTTCTTCTCAGTGTGCCGAAGGTGTAAAGGGGGAAAAGGGCGAACGAGGAATGGAGGTGAGCCTGTCACATTAACCCTAAAGTGGTCATTCACTTTCTGCAATTTTCGGCTTAGCCAGTTCTGCTTTTCTGGAAGTTATATTCTTCTCAAATTGCAGAATAAAGAGTCTCCTGAATGCATTTTCAGTACAAACTTTTCTTAAAAGCAGCATTCTTTGAAATAGCATTTATCTACACTATGATCATATCCTAGGGACCTGAAATGTAGCCTTTTCTCAGTCTAGAGTGCATTGCATTTAACAAGCTTTTCCGGCTCCTGGAAATTACAATTGACTCCATATAAGTCCTGTTTAGGGCGACCTGCAGACTGGCTTTGTTCTCTCCATGTCGTTTTTACAGAAAACAAATAGATGCCACACAGTTTTCTTTTGCTGTAAAATGGCGTAGCCGATATAGATGAGAGCAAATTGTGAAATGGAGAAGAAAACTGTGCTTTATTATTTCAATGGAAGAGTTCCTAGGCTACATGCACATGGTCCATATTACACAGTGATTTTCCATGCAGACTTTCCTGCAGAGAATCCACAGTGTAATACAGTACCAACTGAGTTGATGAGATTTTCAAGATCTCATCTACATGGAGCAGAGATTTTCTGCTCAGAAATTGACCTGCAGCATGGATTTTGAAATCTGCAGCATGTTACTTGTTTGCAGATTTTCAGTGCAGATTTCACCCTTTGCAATGCAAAGGGTGAGCTCTAGGGAAACTCCATATCAAAATTTAAAAGTAACACATGCAGAGAATTATACAAGAAACAAGCTAGGGACAATACATTTAAGGGTCTACTCATGGTTGAAGGATAATTGACAATGTAAGATATCTGTGCACAAGATGTCTCTAGTATCAAACTGTGCTAAATCAACAGAAAATCTTACGATGGAGAATTTCATCAATTATGAGATCAATTATGCAGTCAGCTACTGTACATGCATAGCAAGCATCAAGCTGAAAGAGCCACAATAGATATTCACACAGAGAATAAAATAGCGAGGGCATTAAGCAAATGATTATTCTTGCATTGTACTTACAGTGTATCTGAGTTTTCAAAAAGGTTTACATAAGGGCTGTGCTTCTTTGAACAATCATAACTGTGAAATTATGTGTCTTTTTGGGCTTCCCTAATGTTCTTTTCAGCCGTTCACTGTTTCAGCTGCACAGCTAGATGCACTTCTGTCACAAGTAGTGGGCGTCTCCCTTCTGTGTAATCTGAGAGCACTGTGCTGCTGTGATCTTCGTTCCCTTACGTCCGACTATGTTTGTTTTCGGCTCTAGAGCTCACAGAACAGATAAGGAGGTGAAAATCACACTGTTTTCAGGCTCAGGATCTCAGCTAGCTTTGACATACCTCCCTTTTCTGTGAACCGTCTTCTGTGTCTCTGTAACTAGGGACATCCTTCCCTGATAACTGCAGTGAACTCTTTACAGCTTTTTTTCAGGTGGATGCAGGCATATTTTTTTTAAATGAAGTGATTGAGACATTTGCAATTTACACCATTCTCTATCAAATGAAATGAAATTGTGTGAAAGTACAATGACTTTAAAGTCTAGGTTAACTTAGAAGAAAATTGTAAGGCAGCTCTCACTTGCAGTGGTTGAATCACCTGTGGTGCACGGATGCCGCACCTGGATGCGGTAAAAATCCAAAGAACAAAGAAGAGAAATCCGGCTCACTTCAGGTGAAGTATAATAGCTTTTTATTCCAGCGAAGTAAAATCCGTAAACAAGTGTACATAAATCAATCTACGCGTTTCAGACCTCTTAGGTATGTGGGTCGTTCCTCATGACAAGCATGTGTATGAAATGGGAGCACCTCCTTATGTATCCCAAACTAACCCCAGGTTAATGAGTATCACCTGGGAGGAGGAGACACAAGGGGGTGTTCCCATGCAAATTGACAAAGCTAAAAAAAACTTTTAAACCAAAATCAAAGCAAACGTGAGAAAGAGACTGAGGTATAAATGCTGCCATTATAACAATAATCATAGTAATGGGTAAAAAAATCAAAATTCAAAGAGAGCAATAGTCATAGGGTCAATGCATATACACAAAAAAAAAGAAAAGGAAAGAAAATGCCATGATCTCATGTCATCTTACAATATTGACATGAGATCATGGCGTTTTCTTTTCTTTTCTTTTTTTTTGTGTATATGCATTGACCCTATGACTATTGCTCTCTTTGAATTTTGATTTTTTACCCATTACTATGATTATTGTTATAATGGCAGCATTTATACCTCAGTCTCTTTCTCACGTTTGCTTTGATTTTGGTTTAAAGTTTTTTTTTTAGCTTTGTCAATTTGCATGGGAACACCCCCTTGTGTCTCCTCCTCCCAGGTTATACTCATTAACCTGGGGTTAGTTTGGGATACATAAGGAGGTGCTCCCATTTCATACACATGCTTGTCATGAGGAACGACCCACATACCTAAGAGGTCTGAAACGCGTAGATTGATTTATGTACACTTGTTTACGGATTTTACTTCGCTGGAATAAAAAGCTATTATACTTCACCTGAAGTGAGCCGGATTTCTCTTCTTTGTTCTTTAGGTTAACTTAGAAGGTACACATGTATTAGATATTTACTGTAATAATAGCCCCTAAAAAATTACTATTGGCATCTTTCCTTTTAGTTGTAAGAACAATACTGTTGAGAATTTGTGGCAAATCCAGAAATACTGGGCTTGTTGCAAATGAGAAAATCCATTGCATATCTTCATATCTGCACCGTGCATACTCATGGCATTTTTGCAACACTAATTCATATGCTCAGTACGTTACATCCATAGCATATGGACCCATATTCTAATTTGTGACCAGCTGACCATGAGCTAAAACCCCAGATGATCTGATTTTCAGACAGTCCAGTGTGTATGGGTGTGTCTCAGCTTTTACGTGCTGCAGATTTAAGGGGAAAGAAGGATCATACAATTAGATTTCAAAATGTCCAACACTTTTGTTCCCAAGGGCAATAAACCACTGCCAGACACCTCATTCCCATCTTCCTATTCAGAAAGCATGAACGTTTGGCGAACCCTTGTGCATTGATTCACGATGGACGCTTTCCCCATCCACAGGGGAGAGAGAAATGGCTGGTGCAAATTAGTGATGATGGCCATGGGAACCAGGTTTTCTCTATAAATGAGGTCTCAGAAGCACCTTTTACACATTTATGGCATATCCTGTTAATATAGCATCAACCCTTTAATGATGGAGTTCATGCTGTTTTTGGTACTATTAAAACATTTTTAGCATTATGGGCGCTATATTTCTGAAATGTCTTATTAATAAATAAGACACATTTATAAGATAATGTCATGTGTCTAAGTCAGTCGTATCTCACATCTCATTCTCTGGGCCAGGTTGGCACTATCATACGTAAATAAGTTTTCTATTCCTAAAAGTCATCTTTACGCATAGATAAACTTGAACATCTTGTAACCCTTGCCTCTTAGTGCCCTTTTCAAAAATAAAATGTTATAGTGGTTGAAATTCTCTCTGACTAAAGATGTCACAATCTCTTGACCAACATTGAGACCATGACTTTCTACATTTTCCACTATCAATGACAATGATTTTACTAAAGTGTTGACTACTACCTCTGATCACAGAAATTATCCTGGAGACTTACAGTCAGTGATAGCCCTGGGGTGGAATCCATAAATATTGATTTTTAAATGACTAATTTTTGGTTGTCTAAAGAGCAGGATAACATCTAGTGTTTGCTATCACGTGGCATTAATTATCTTATTGCAAACAGGGTCCGAGAGGATATGAAGGACCATCTGGGCCACATGGGGAAAAAGTAAGCTGCATTTGTCGCCATACAGAAATATTATACAGTATGTCAGCTTCCAGCAGGTAAAATAATAACTGTTCTAATGCCACTTAGGGACAAAAGGGTGAAATAGGATACACTGGACTGAAAGGAACAGCTGGTTATCCAGGACGAGATGTAAGTATCATGCATCTTTTTTGAACTTTTTTCTTATTAATCATCTCCATCCAGCACACTTATATTTGAAAATATTACATTTTGAAGAGTTTTTGTTGGGAAATGTTGCATTAGTAACTAAAACAACTCTGTGAGGGCACTGTCAGGGCAGAGGATTCCAACAGAACTGTCATTACTTTGCCAGTCTTGGGCAGCATTGGGCACAGTCTTGGTACAAGAGGCAGGTGCTGGAAAGTACAAGTTCAGCAGGGAATAAAAATATATATTTAAAACATTAGTAAGAGAAATACAGCATAAACAGAGACATGCTGCCTGAATATGTAGCTTAGAGTGAAGTCAAGGACATATTTTACAGATATACTCCATCTCAGTAGAATCGGGTTTCAAAGAAATATAATTTTTGCATTGTACAGTATATGGATTATGATGCCATCTACTAACTAAGGTAATCAAATATAATAGGGAGACCTGCTGAAGGTTACCTTTAAACAATACCATAACATAGTGCATATGCTAAAAAAAACAGTACATATTGAACTTTTATTCTCATTAATCTAGGGAAAACCAGGTGAAATCTGTGTGGTGGGTCCAAAAGGGCAAAAGGTAAGTGTTAGTCAGTTTTATTTGTGATGCTCATGTGCTAAGAATTTGTGAATCTATATGGCGAAGATAATATGTGATACCAATGACTGTATGTCACATCCTATACACTTGCATACTGATTGTAAAGTATACTGTATATGTTCTGGCCATAACTACTGATTGTAGAGGTGGTCACATGTAGAAGTACATGTTATTATGACAGAATGTCACATATACGAGTCTGTAAGTAATCCTTAATCCATATGGGGAATAGCTGGGGGGCGGGAGGCATACGGTAGATGCCAATCTCAGCACAGCTTCATTTAGTTTTCCACTTGAAAAATTAGTGCTATGGTACAGGGTCACCATCCGGGACAAAATTCCAAATCTGTGACTAGAGATGAGCGAATTGAATCAGACAAAGTGGAATTCGATCTGAATTTCAGGAAAAATTAGATTCACAACTAATGCAAATTTCCTCTCGCTTCGTGGTAACGAATCAAAATTTTTCCTAAAATGGCGGCTACACGTTCCTACACGCAAGGAACTCTGGGAAGGCGGGCTGACCCATAATTCCATGCATGCAGCCAGCCCTGTAATGTCACAGCCCTATAAATACGGCGGCCTTCTTAGAGTCAGACATTTTCAAGCGTTCTGAGTGCAGGGACAGACGTGAGAAGGCGCTAGGGACAGTAATTGGAAAAACCTCATAGTGAAAAAAAACTGAAAAAAAAAAGATTTATAAGTGCAGGGAAAGAATAGGGAGGAATCATTTCACAGCATCTTAGTGCAGGGAGAGACGTCAGAAGGCGCTAGGGACAGGGCTAGAAAAGCGATTTACAAGTGCAGAGAAAGATTATTTGGGGTTCTAAATAGCTATTATACAGCTCTGAAAAATATATGGGCACTTCACTGGTGCATTTATTTCTGCTGAAAGCGTTTACTGGCCAGTTCAGTTATGTGTGTTGAAAGCATGGCTGGGAGTTTATTCAGCGTTCAGCTCTGCAGTTATATGCGGTAAAATCTTTATTGACGTATTTAGGTGGAAAAACAAATTGTACTCAGCGTTCAGCTCTGTAGTAATATGCGGTAAAATCTTTTGTGACTTATTTTGGTCAAAAAACTAATTGTATTCAGCGTTCAGCGCTGCAGTTATATGTGGTAAAATCTTTTGTGATGTATTTCTGTGGGAAAACAAATCTTATTCAGCGTTCAGCGCTGTAGTTGTATGCAGTAAAATCTTTATTGACGTATTTTGGTGGAAAAACAAATTGTATAAAATGTTCAGCGCTGCAGTTATATGTGGTAAAATCTTTATTGAAGTATTTCAGTTGAAAAATAAAATGAATTTACTGGTCAGCGCTGCGGTTATATGCGGTAAAATCTTTATAAGAGTATGTCGGTTAAAAACAAAATTAATTCAGTGGTCAGCGCGATGGTTATATGTGGTAAAATGGTAAAATCTTTTTTTTTTCCCCCTAATAGGGTAAACATGGCCAAACTGTGGCTCTCCAGTCGCTGCAAAACTACAACTCCCAGCATGTCCAGACTGCCTACAGCTATCAGCCTACAGCAGGGCATGGTGGGAATTGTAGCTTTACAACAGCTGGAGACACTAGCCATCTTTGTGAGACAACAACTTTAAAGGGGTTTTCCAGGATGGCCTACACTTCTGATCTGATTGGTAAGGGACCGACACTATGCACCCCCCCAATCAGTTGTCTGCAGTAGCTCTGGCTTCAGAAAAAAAAAATATGCGGTAAAATCTTTAGTGACGTATCTTGATGAACTTTGCGACTCTTATGGGCCTAAAGCTATCTTGACGCTTTGTCTTCTCATTGTCTGTAGCTACTAGAGGCCTGTTCATGCCAGGCAGGCTCCCCCAGAAGTATCTTGTATTATCAATACTCATTGTGCCATTTTGTGGCTTTCTCATGCTGCTGCCACCTCCAGACTCTGTCATTGTGCAACACTGTGGCCTCATCCTGATGCTGCCGACACCTCCGGACTCTGTCATTGTGCCATTCTGTGGCCTCCTCATGCTGCTGCCAACTCCAGACTCTGTCATTGTGCCACTCTGTGGCCTACTCATGCTGCTGCCACCTCCAGATTCTGTCATTGTGCCACTCTGTGGCCTCCTCCTGATGCTGCTGCAGACACCTCCAGACTCTGTCATTGTGCCACTCTGGGGCCTACTCATGCTGCTGCTACCTCCACACTCTGTCATTGTGCCACTCTGTGGCCTTCTCATGCTGCTGCCACATTCAGACTCTTTCATTGTGCCACTCTGTGGCCAACTCATGCTGCTGCCACCTCCAGACTCTGTCATTGTGCCACTCTGTGGCCTACTCATGCTGCTGCCACCTCCAGACTCTGTCATTGTGCCACTATGTGGCTTCCTCATGCTGCTGCTGCTGCCGACACCTCTAGGCTGTCTTTGTGCCACTCTGTGGCCTACTCATGCTGCTGCCACCTCCGTACTCTTTCATTGTGCCACTCTGTGGCCTCCTCCTGATGCTGCTGCTGCCGACACCTCCAGATTCTGTCATTGTGCCACTCTGTGGCCTACTCATGCTGCTGTCACCTCCAGACTCTGTCATTATGCCACTCTGTGGCCTTCTCATGATGCTGCCACATTCAGAATCTGTCATTGTGCCACTCTGTGGCCTCCTCCTGATGCTGCTGCTGCCGACAACTCTACACTCTGTCATTGTGCCACTCTGTGGCCTACTCATGCTGCTGCCACCTCCAGACTCTGTTATTGTGCCACTCTGTGGCCTACTCATGCTGCTGCCACCTCCAGACTCTGTCACTGTGCCATTCTGTGGCCTTCTCATGATGCTGCCACATTCAGAATCTGTCATTGTGCCACTCTGTGGCCTACTCATGTTGCTGCCACCTCCCGACTATGTCATTGTGCCACTCTGTGGCCTCCTCCTGATGCTGCTGCTGCCACCTCCAGACTCTGTCATTGTGCCACCCTGTGACTTCCTCATGCTGCTGCCAACTCCAGACTCTGTCATTGTGCTACTCTGTCGCCTTCTCATGCTGCTGCCACATTCAGACTCTGTCATTGTGCCACTCTGTGGCCTCCTCCTGATGCTGCTGCTGCGGCTGCCACCTCCAGATTCTGTCATTGTGCCACTCTGTGCCTCCTCCTGATGCTGCTGCTGCCACCTCCCGACTCTGTCATTGTGCCACTCTGTGGCCTCCTCCTGATGCTGCTGCTGCCACCTCCCGACTCTGCCATTGTGCCACTCTGTGGCCTACTCATGCTGCTGCCACCTCCAGACTCTGTCATTGTGCCACTCTGTGACTTCCTCATGCTGCTGCCAACTCCAGACTCTGTCATTGTGCTACTCTGTGGCATACTCATGCTGCTGCCACCTCCAGACTCTGTCATTGTGCTACTCTGTCACCTTCTCATGCTGCTGCTGCCAACTCCAGACTCTGTCATTGTGCCACTCTGGGGCCTACTCATGCTGCTGCCACTTCCAGACTCTGTCATTGTGCCATTCTGTGGCCTTCTCATGATGCTTCCACATTCAGAATCTGTCACTGTGCCACTCTGTGGCCTCCTCCTAAAGCTGCTGCTGCCGACACCTCTACACTCTGTCATTGTGACACTCTGTGGCCTACTCATGCTGCTGCCACCTCCAGACTCTGTTATTGTGCCACTCTGTGGCCTCCTCCTGATGCTGCTGCTGCCGACACCTCCAGACTCTGTCATTGTGCCTGTGGCCTACTCATGCTGCGGCCACCTCCAGACTCTGTCATTGTGCCACTCTGTGACCTCCTCCTGATGCTGCTGCTGCCGACACCTCCAGACTCTGTCATTGTGCCACTCTGGGGCCTACTCATGCTGCTGCCACCTCCAGACTCTGTCATTGTGCCACTCTGTGGCCTTCTCATGATTCTGCCACATTCAGAATTTGTCATTGTGCCACTCTGTGGCCTCCTCCTGATGCTGCTGCTGCCGACACCTCCAGACTCTGTCATTGTGCCACTCTGGGGCCTACTCATGCTGCGGCCACCTCCAGACTCTGTCATTGTGCCACTCTGTGGCCTTCTCATGATGCTTTCACATTCAGAATCTGTCACTGTGCCACTCTGTGGCCTCCTCCTGATGCTGCTGCTGCCGACACCTCTACACTCTGTCATTGTGCCACTCTGTGGCCTACTCATGCTGCTGCCACCTCCAGACTCTGTTATTGTGCCACTCTGTGGCCTCCTCCTGATGCTGCTGCCGACACCTCCAGACTCTGTAATTGTGCCACTCCGTGGCCTCCTCCTGATGCTGCTGCTGCCGACATCTCCAGACTCTGTCATTGTGCCACTCTGTGGCCTACTCATGCTGCGGCCACCTCCAGACTCTGTCATTGTGCCACTCTGTGGCCTCCTCCTGATGCTGCTGCTGCCAACACCTCCAGACTCTGTAATTGTGCCACTCCGTGGCCTCCTCCTGATGCTTCTGCTGCCGACACCTCCAGACTCTGTCATTGTGCCACTCTGGGGCCTACTCATGCTGCTGCCACCTCCAGACTCTGTCATTGTGCCACTCTGTGGCCTTCTCATGATGCTGCCACATTCAGAATCTGTCATTGTGCCACTCTGTGGCCTACTCATGTTGCTGCCACCTCCCGACTCTGTCATTGTGCCACTCTGTGGCCTTCTCATGATGCTGCCACATTCAGAATCTGTCATTGTGCCACTCTGGGGCCTACTCATGCTGCTGCCACCTCCAGAATCTGTCATTGTGCCACTCTGTGGCCTCCTCCTGATGCTGCAGCTGCCACCTCCAGACTCTGTCATTGTGCCACTCTGTGGCCTACTCATGCTGCTGCCACCTCCAGACTCTGCAATTGTGCCACTCTGTGGCCTACTCATGCTGTTGCCACTTCCAGACTCTGCCATTGTGCCACTCTGTGGCCTCCTCCTGATGCTGCTTCTGCCGAAACCTCCAGACTCTGTCATTGTGCCACTCTGTGGCCTACTCATGCAGCTGCCCCCTCTAGACTCCATTCTGAGGCTTCCTCATGCTGCTGCCAACTCCAGACTCGGTCATTGTGCCACTCGGTCGCTTTCTACTGCTGCTGATGCTGCTGCCGCCACCTACAGAATCTGTCATTGTGTCACTCGGTCGCCTCCTCATGCTGCTTCCACCTCCAGACCCTGTCATTGGGCCACTCTGTGGTCTCCTCATGCTGCTTTCTGGTAATGCTCTTGAGATGGTCGACCTGGTTGAGCGCTCTGAGGCTACAAGGAATCTACAGGGGAGTTCTTTTGGGAGGGGGGCAGTCAAACCCTGGAAATCTCCACCCCAGACCCGGCGGCTGGTGCCAGTAAAACCAGCCTGGGATTTACCCCCTGCAGACCCATCTCCAGTGGTCTGCTGGTGGTGTCAGGAGCCTCGCCACATAAGGGCCAACTGTCCCCATCGGGGCGAACCTATGGATACTAACTATAGCTACCGCCACTCATTGTATGCCAGGAAGCTGTGTGCAACAGGTACCCCCGAGACTATAGACAATAGCCACCTGTGCCAGGTGGAAGTGGGAGACACTCTGGCTATGGCTCTGCTGAACTCAGGGAGTCTGGTGTCCCTGGTAAGAGCTGCCTGCCGAGTATACTGGCTGAAAAGTCGGGGTAGTGTGAATCCATGGAGACTTAAAGGACTATCCCACTAACCTGGTGTCTCTGTCCACGGTGGCCAGCAGGTGGACTCACGAGGTGGCCGTCGCTATCAATTTACATTCTGAACTTATAATTGGGAGAGACTTCCCGGGTTTCCCGGCACTGTGGCCTGATACAAAAGTTACCGATACCTGTGAGACAGGTGTAACCCCAGTAGAGTGGCCTTGCTCAGGGGGGAAACCGGAACCCTGGGAACCTGAGACCAAAGGGCCAGTGGTAGGGTTTCCTGCTGCTGCTCATTAGCCTCCCGCTGCTGCCAGTTAGCCTCCATGAGGGCTTTCACAAGAACTTCCATTTTGTCAAGGAAAACGGGTTGTAATCTCGCTGGTTTAATTGTGGGGATTTGCTCTGGTAGGCAGGTTAGCGGACGCAGTATAGAGGCAACAACAAAGGCTTTAAAATAAACAGTTCAGTGTTTATTCACACATTAAGTAAATGACAAAACAAGGCAGGTACCCTTGACGGAGGCTGCCAAAGAGAAAACCGCCTTCATCACACCAGAGGGACTGTACCAATATAAGGTGTTACCCTTTGGTCTGCATGGCACCCCTGCCACTTTTCAATGGCTCATGGACATTGTGCTGCGTCCACATCATCGGTACGCTTCGGCTTACCTGGACGATATTCACAGTACCGACTGGGAAAGTCACCTACCAAAAGTACAGACTGTAGTGGACTCCCTTCAAAAGGCTGGACTAACAGCTAACCCCAAAAAAATGTGCAATAGGGTTAGAGGAGACAAAATACCTGGGGTATGTCATTGGGCGCAGACTCATCAAACCCCAAGTGAAGAAAATAGAGGCAATACGGAATTGGCCTCGACCTGTCACTACTAGGTAAGTAAAGTCGTTCATGGAAATGGTGGGATATTATATGAGGTTTGTCCCTAACTTTGCTACGGTGGCCGCACCATTGACAGGACTCTTGAAGGGACGCAAGTCAGTGATGGTCCACTGGGATGATCAGGCGTAAGAGGCTTTCTACGCTTTGAAGTCAGCCCTGTGTGGGTACCCGGTTTTGGTGACACCCGACTTCAAAAGGGAGTTTATAGTACAGAACGATTCCTCCGAAGTACGTCTCGGTGCTGTACTCTCTCAGGTTGTCAACGGGGAGGAGCATCCCATTGTCTTCCTCAGCCGTAAGCTCACCCCAACCGAGACCAGGTACAGTATAGTGGAGAGAGAGTGCCTGGCTATCAAGTGGGCACTGGAGTCTCTCCGCTATTATTTGTTGGTGAGAAAGTTCCGCCTGGTGACTAACCACTCCCCTCTCAAATGGATGAGCCAGGCCAAGAACAGAAATGCCCGGGTCACCCGATGGTTTCTCTCCCTACAAAATTTAACATTTTCGGTGGAACACAGGGCAGGCCGGTTGCAAGAAAAGCAGATGCCCTTTCCCGGGTACACTGTTTGACATGTGTTCACCCCCTCAGGGTCGAACAAAGGAAGGAGGTATGTACGAAGGTACAAGGGGTCGTCATTGATGGTAGGTATGTGTCACCGAGGTTCCTGGACTCTGTGAAGTAAGAGCCGGTATTTTCATGTGTCAGCGGCAGCTAATGCTGTTTGACACGTTGCTGTTTAGTATAGCTGTAATAGCTGATCCGGGACGGCTCTTACTGGGAGTAGTCAAAGTGCTGGGTGGGTGACTACCCCCCACGTTCCAGGCCGGGTCTTGGTTTTGGGCTATAAAACACAGGTAGCACTGTCAGGTGGTTTGGATTACTTCTCTCTGACAGTGGAGTTCTATCAGTCTCTGTGTTGGGACCTGGGAGTTTGGGCCTGGATTAAGACCTGCTACCTTGTTGGTGCGAATCCCCACTATATATATACATCCAAATAGTTCTATGTAACATACGTTAAATTCACCTGGTACAACAATAGAGATGCACAAGATCACAAACAATGGATAGTAGGGCATTAACCTACCATACCCCCAGTTACCCTAAATTCAACATTTAAACCTTTGGGCTTCAATGTATCAAGACGGAAAATCCATCTGAGCTCATTTTTCTTTAATAACACTAGCCTATCTCTGCCCCTTTCCAGCGGTTTCACATGATCCAAGATCATGAATCTTAATTCATTCTCCTTATGATTTTTTTCCGCAAAATGCTTTGATACCGGTAGATCTTTTCTTTTATTTCTGATGGATTGTTTATGATTGTTTAACCTGGTTGTTATGTCGCACGTGGTCTCTCCCACGTACAGCATTTTACACGGGCACCACAATACATATATTACCCAAGATGAGTCACATGTAAGATAATATTTGATGTAAAAAATCTCTCCTGTTTTTGGATGTGTAAATGCCGACCCCTTATGCATAAGTTTGCAATTTACACATCCCAAACACGGGAAACTCCCTGTACGTTTGGTTTTCAAAAATGTTTGTCTTGCCTGACCTTTTTCTGGCACCCTTGAGCGCACTATTCTATCCCTAATATTCCGTGCTCTTTTATATGCCATCATTGGGGGATCTCTGAAAGCCGCTATTGCACTGTTGCACTTTAAGTTTCACTTGGCTTGAAAAAGGTTCTGAGAGAGACCCAAAACATTGCTGTATGACATGTGTGAATAAATAGCACATTTTTTTCATATTTAAGGAGTGCCGCGGATTTTCATTATTTATATATATATATATATATACACTCACCTAAAGAATTATTAGGAACACCAGTTGCTTCAATGCATTTAGGGGGGTGGTCCTGGTCAAGACAATCTCCTGAACTCCAAACTGAATGTCAGAATGGGAAAGAAAGGTGATTTAAGCAATTTTGAGCGTGGCATGGTTGTTGGTGCCAGACGGGCCGGTCTGAGTATTTCACAATCTGCTCAGTTACTGGGATTTTCACGCACAACCATTTCTAGGGTTTACAAAGAATGGTGTGAAAAGGGAAAAACATCCAGTATGCGGCAGTCCTGTGGGCAAAAATGCCTTGTGGATGCTAGAGGTCAGAGGAGAATGAGCCGACTGATTCAAGCTGATAGAAGAGCAACGTTGACTGAAATAACCACTCGTTACAACCGAGGTATGCAGCAAAGCATTTGTGAAGCCACAACACGCACAACCTTGAGGCGGATGGGCTACAACAGCAGAAGACCCCACCGGGTACCACTCATCTCCACTACAAATAGGAAAAAGATGCTACAATTTGCACAAGCTCACCAAAATTGGACTGTTGAAGACTGGAAAAATGTTGCCTGGTCTGATGAGTCTCGATTTCTGTTGAGACATTCAAATGGCAGAGTCCGAATTTGGCGTAAACAGAATGAGAACATGTATCTATCCTCTGATGGCTACTTCCAGCAGGATAATGCACCATGTCACAAAGCTCGAATCATTTCAAATTGGTTTCTTGAACATGACAATGAGTTCACTGTGCTAAAATGGCCCCCACAGTCACCAGATCTCAACCCAATAGAGCATCTTTGGGATGTGGTGGAACGGGAGCTTCGTGCCCTGGATGTGCATCCCTCAAATCTCCATCAACTGCAAGATGCTATCCTATCAATATGGGCCAACATTTCTAAAGAATGCTATCAGCACCTTGTTGAATCAATGCCACGTAGAATTAAGGCATTTCTGAAGGCAAAAGGGGGTCCAACACCGTATTAGTATGGTGTTCCTAATAATTCTTTAGGTGAGTGTGTGTGTGTGTGTATATATATATATATATATATATATATATATATATAATATTTTCTATTTATTTATTTTTTATATAGAAATTGTAAGTTAGTTGAAACTTGTTAGCAATTTCTTAAATCATGAAGTTTGTTCTTTGATTGTTTTGTTGTAGGGAGAATCTGGAATAGTAGGTCCTGAAGGCCTTGCAGGAGAACCAGGACCTCCAGGAAAACCTGGACTTCCAGGAGTTGGAATACAAGGCAAACCGGTGAGTTCTTTAATACTTCTGGAAGCTGAAGACAATCCTCTGTTGATATCAAGCCAGGGTATAATCCACCCAATCCTTTAGTGTTGACAGATAGGATTGTAGTCTGCATGTCTTGATCAAGAGTGCCATTTGGTCTTTGAAGACCTGATAATTCTGAGATCTATGGGGTTTCTAAATTAAGTAAAAAGTTTAATTGTGCAAATATTAGAGTTGATGATCAATATGTTGTCTAATAAAAGCAAGCAATCTATTCCCATACTATATTTGTAGAAGGCAAAGGTTCTATTCATGCATTTGCTATAGTTTCTATTCAAGACTTTGTTCTCCACAGACAGCACAAGTACCCACTGATTTTAATGTGTTCATTCACACATCTATGAATTTTCACCATCCATGGAGTCGGGGTTACGTCACAGATGCATGCTCTATTTTTGTCTGTAATCATGAATCCCTCAAACCCATTATAGTCTATGGGTCAGTGACAAAACATGGATCCGTGGCATGGTATCCGTGTTGCATCTGTATTTCATGGATTGTTGCTTGGAAATGACACACAGAGGGCAAAAAACAGACATGCGGACAAAACACGGATTCTTCACAGACATGAAATACTGACCATCTTGTCACTGATGTCACCATGGACGTGTGAATGAGGCCAAATGCCACATGCTGCACTGTTCTTGCCATCATAAGTTATAGAAACACTGATGTGAACATTGTCTGAACTAAATAATATAAAACTAAATGCGCTTGGATTTTCTGGTAAATTCAGTACTACAATAGTTACAGAATTTTTTCAGATCGTGTAAAAAAGACACCATTAGAGAAACCTGATGGTCCCAATTATATTCAATGGACTCTGTCTGGTGCTGGTATCTGTTATGTTACGGATCCAGCCCTGCTGGGATTTTTGTCTTTCAGTTCCTATGAGAGAGCAGGAAATACAAGCCTTACATTTGCACATGTTCTGAAATTTAAAAACTTAAATATTTGCATTTTATCTTACTAGTAAACTTGTTTATCCTTATTTTTATCATTTTAGGGTAGTCCCGGTGGTCCACCTGGTCTTTCAGGAGAGAACGTAAGAGCCTGCAACATTTGTAAAGTGACAGATGGATGATAGATAGATAGATAGATAGATAGATAGATAGATAGATAGATAGATAGATAGATAGATAGATAGATGATATACTCTAAGTGTAAGACAGTGGGTACATTTCATAGAGACAGTCAATGAAAGTTCTTAAAATCTTAGCTTAATTCTACAATACACTGACCACGGCTTCCCAAACAAGGTAACAGCCATAGGGCCAGCCAAAGGTTGTTATAAGGTCTTAAACAGTAACCTTCGGTACAAGTAGTGAAATGTGCAGTAGCATAAAGCAGCACCAGCAGAAGGGATGGGAGGAAGGAGGACTCCCTGGGCCATTTTGAACAAAGTAATTACAGAATGGTGACTTATATAGCTCATATTGGTATTTTAACACTAATCATTTTCTTTTCTACACACAGGGTCAACCAGGAACTCCAGGCAAAGATGGATCTGTGGGAAAACCAGTCAGTATGCCTAATGCCATTTATACTAATGATGCACTTATAACTAATTTACAACTGATACAATTGCTAAGGAGAATACATGTTATCGCAACCATCAGCCACTAAAAGTTAATGTTTCAATTTTACTATCATTAAAAAGAGATGCAAAAGACAAATAAGGGATTTTATCCATAGCAATTGATTGATTTTATTTTCAGAGTTGCAATATAAATATGACTTATGCTGGTAGCCTAGTCAGTGTGTTGTCCCAGCCTAATTTGTCTGCTGTATATGTTTCATGTGCCAGTTTAATGAAACTGTATTTTCCCTCCCTCCCCCAAAAATGCTAACAAAAAAAAGACCCATTGTATCCCAAAATATGGTATCAATAAAAACATTAGTTCACCCTGCTAAAAAATTAGGCCTCACACAGCTGGATTATCAGAAAAAAAAATATAAATATTGGTATTCACAATATGTTTGTTTTTTTTTTAAACATAACACAACCATTTAAAAGTGAGATCTCCATTACTAACCTATAGAATAAAGTTAAAATGTCATTATTACCACGCACTAAACATCCTAAAAATTAAACCATAAAAACAATGGAGGAATTGCATTGTTTTTTTTTCACACAGTCACCCTAAAAATTATTAAAAAGTTACACAATTCACCTGATGTACCCCAAAATGGTGCCATTAAAAGATTAATTTGTCCTGCATACGCTATGTAATCAGAAAAATAAAGAAAGGTTTTGGCTTTTGAAATACAGAGACCAAAAAAAAAAAAAAAAAAGACTATAAACATAATATAAAAAATATGAAAACAATTAAACATAGTAACATATTCTGGTGATCAAATTTCACACAAAAATACTTACGGGAAGAAGAGAGAAGAATGGAGGGAAAGGTTGACAAGCATTGTCTGAGGCAATAATAAATCCTATCTTCAGAACTAAATACACATAAGGCTCTAGTACAGCCAGCTGAATAAGGCATAAAGCAAAATATACACAAGGTTGTAAATAAACTAAAATGTAATAGTGAACTATGGTTTAAGGCAGGACACAGTAGACTTGCAGCTTTTTCTAGTAGGTGTTTTATGGCTGTGTGTATTCAGTTTTTATGTTTGGCAGTGTATAGGTGACAGTTTTTTGGCCATTGAGAGTAATAAAGTGTCTTGAAGTATGTGTGTAAAAAACTGTATAGAATTGCACACAGCATATTATTTTTATGTACTCTAAATTTGTATCCATATATCAAATAGTTCTGTACAGTCTCAGGACTGTACCTCTCTCCCATTTCATTCACTGAGACAGATGTATACTTTTAGATTTGCTACAAATGGATGTCTATGTATATGTTTTAACTGTTTTTTTTTATTTTTATAAAACGCACTTCGTTTAGTTGAATTGGTTTGTAGTGTTATTTTTATTTTTATTTTTTTTACAGGGCAAACCAGGAATCCCTGGACTGAAGGGAGAAAAGGTGAACTGGCATCTGCCTTACCTCTAGTTATTTTATTGCAGTAAGAAAACAAAGTGAGAACTGATATGTTTTGTTTGTTGCAGGGTGATCAATGTGAAATTTGTCCAACGATCAAATCTGATGGCACACAGGTTATCAATGTGCCAGGTATTAAAGGGCAGAAGGGTAGCCCTGGAATTGGAGAGCCAGGACAACCAGTGAGTAATGAATACAGAATGACTAATTCATATAGTAATGTTTAATGAACATCCATTGCTGATCATTAGGCTTAAGGAGCCTCTGTCAGCAGGACCAATCCTATTAAACCAGGTAGGGTTGATCGTGCTGAGTAAAAGGATACCTTATTTATCTTTGTAGGTTACAACGTTCCTGGGATATGATGATTTTTAGCTTTTATCTAAGAGGTGCCTCTTAATAAATTAGGTGCATCTCTGGCCCACCACATGCTAGAAAGCCAAATCTATGCCAGCTAGCTCCTGGCATAAATTATAGCAAATTCGGCAGACTGTGGAGGAACCATCCCACCCACTAAGCCCAGCCCTCTTTTCTAAAATAGCGAGAGCACAACAAGTTGCAAATTATGGAGCAAATACGGCATGCGCCATCATTTGCTGCTTTTTTATGCAACAAAGCTTTAATAAATCCTCCCTGTATGTCTTATTCCCAGTCTTGAACTGTAGTAATTGTACTGCCAGTTATCAGTTCTATTTTGCTCCATGTATCTATCTGTGTTAGAATGCTGGTACTATACCAATACGTAACGCAAGCTTATAGTCAGTGCATGTATTACTTAGTATGGACAAAATGACATATACAGATGCATGTCTGCACTCATTCTCCTACGCCTTAAAGGGCATCTGTCAGCAGATTTGTATCTATGAAACCGGCTGACCTGTTACATGTGCACTTGGCAGCTGAAGGCATATGTGATGGTCCCATGTTCATATGTGCCCGCATTGCTGGGAAAAATGAAGTTTTAATATATGCAAATGAGCCTCTAGGAGCAATGGGAGCAATCTTGAAGTTTTGGTTGAAGTAGTGGATGGCAGGTGTAGAACAAGAAGTAAAAAATTTAACGAAAGACCAGTTACATAATTCTGTAAATGTTTAGTGACTCATAGAGGTTCAAATAGCCCATCATACGTCTGACATATTTTTCTTTCTGCAGGGACCGGAAGGTGAATCAGGACCAAAAGGTGAACAGGTATACCTGGCATGACTTAGAGAAGGAATAACAATCAATTCAGTCTTGCATATTTTCTATTGTGCAAGCAGACCTTCATACTTATATGGTATCACACTGTAATGGCGCTACACTGTCACAAAAATATTCTTATAATGTAATATCTGGAGTAAAAACGCTACAACCAGATGTTACATGCTGGCCATTAGGAAATATTAAACAAAAATGCACGCTAATTTAAAGGACTTCAGTTTTAAATGGGTTGTCTGGTTTCAAATATTGATGCCGTATCCTCATTAATAAGGAATGTTGTTGGCATACAGTGAAACAAACTTGTTAAGTGGTATGTCTCTTAATAAATTTCGTGCATCCTTGGGAAGTCCATGCACCATAAAATTAAATCTACACCAAGGAGCTGGAGTAGATTTCAGATGTTGTGTGCCAGTTTTCTGGTGCACACATTTTTTTATGTGGCCCATGGAGGCCCCATCTACTTTTTGTAAATGTGACAAGGGTGATAGAAAAGGGGGAAGAGTCACACATTTTGAAAAAAAAAGTCACTTGCACCAAAGATTTTGACTATTCTACGTCTTCTGGCATACCACAATGACATATTTCCCCTTGCCAAGTCTTTAAATATGCTAGAATTATGACAATGGCACAGGTTGTATGATGAAACTGATCAGCTATAGACTGTCTACAGGTCTGAGCCAACTTTTATTTGGTGTAGCTTCTTTTAGATTTTTCTGAAAGAAATTTTGGCACATTTTGACACACAAAGTCACATTTTAGGCCACACTCCCTTCCCCGCTACTGCCAAACCCCCTTGTCAAAGTTGTAGATATTAAATTGAGGCACAGTGTCAATAGTGAATCTGGTTCATTGGATGCACTTGAATATACAGTATTCCCATGTTAAATACCACGGGTGGAAGTGCTGGTACTGATATATGACTGGTTCTGCTCTATGATGTCAGACACCACCAGATATATACAGGACATTGGAGACATGTCCACTTTACCCACTGGCTATTGTACCCTATTTGGGCCCACTCTTAGAAATTAGGACTTGCAATAATGATTTGTTACGGCATTTGAAAGGGTCCTATATTTTAATCTCTCCAAATGTGCACAAAAAATTTAGCTATTTTATATGAGATTATTTTTAATAATGTCAACCACCAGCATAATGCATTAAGTCTTTCCATCTTGTTTGAATACAGGGAACCCCAGGAATAAATGGATTGAGGGGTGAAAAGGTAAGATGTTAAATATTGTCTTATATCAATTGGGTTACAAAAAGATACGCTGAAAAATGTGATTCTGTCAGCATAAAAGTAACTAAACGGCTGTGCTATGCAATCTTTTGTTGACTTGTGAGAACACAAAGAGTCCAACTAAATAGTACAGTATGTTGCATTACAAAAAAATTACAGGTTTGGTCAAAATGCATTGAATGATTTTCTTTTTGGCTAGAAATTTGTGGTCAGTTAAACTAAGCCTGGCTGAGGACTAACTGGCTGAGGATTAGATGCAAGATTAAAAGCCAAATGTAAGCTGTTCCAAATAATTGAGCTCACGGACATTACTAAGATCTCAGCTCCTGTTACAACCAAGCAGTCTATTGTATTGTACATGCACAAGTTTGCCAGCTGTACACTAATTCTATCAAGAGAAACCCCCTCCGCCCCCAATCAGCCTGTCATGATGGAAGCTGAAAATTAAATGAGGATTGCACAAATGAAACAACGCCTATAAATGGAAATGTATCAAGAAACAATGAAATTCTGTATTATTTGAATCATCATATTTTATTATAAATATATTTTTAAGAATTTGACTGTAGCAACTACAGCGCACACACCAATCTACTTTCAGCAGCTTACTTGTCAGCTTTGCTGTGTAGACTGAGACAGAGTCAGCAGAGGGCAGGGGATTTAATGTTAGTACACTATATAGTGCATACAGGCTCTGTGTGCATCCTCCTGTCACTCTCTTGTTCCTGGGAGAAAGGGCTTTTGTCAGTTATTTCCCGGAGTCATTTTCATTAAAGGGGTATTTATCAACTATCCACTGGATGTGCAATGAATTAGTGGTAATCCGATCGCTGGTATCTCCTATCAATCTTTTGGATCCCCATCCCTTCCAGCCTTATGACCCTGAAGTTTGTATGAAGTGACGGTCAAGTGGACGCACTGCCACGCCAAACAAACTCTGTGAGAGTCAGCTGTTTATGTAACTCCCATATAGATTGTATGGAGCAGCAGTGTATATGCTTGACTGCTACTTGGTAAAAAAAACACATACATGATACATGTGAAGTATAGGGAAGGGGGTGGAATAGGTGATACATGTTTCTCACTGGAATATTACTTTCATTTTCCATTTATTGCAGCATCCATAGGGTATACAAATCCTGCTGTACTAACTATACCAACTATGAAGAAAGATAATGTGGGCCTATTTATGGCAGCCACATAAAAATGCAGTTCCCTTCTACATGTGTATATTACATTGTAGAGCTAAATTAAAATATAAGTTAAAATAATTATCTTTTCTAGTCTTCTTTTAGAACATCCCTTTCAACTATTGTTTTGTATGAGTTCAGTCTTTCTATGCTTTTGCTTTATATCTCCACGATCTCAAACTGTTTGCACTTTTATCTTTCTGTTTCAGGGGGAGCCATGTACCAATTGCCCAGCAATTTCAAACCCACATGGTATACAAAGTGGCATATCTGGTCTAACTGGTCTACCGGTTTGTAACTCTTTTTTGTATTTTTAATGTGGACACATTTTGATTGTATTCTTAAAGGGAATCTGTCACAACAATTCTGGACTATTATCTGAACTATTACATGAGTAGGAGTGCACATAAGGAGTCCAGATCTACATTTTTCATTTTCTTTTTGCCCCCTGTTACTCCACTGTCAGCACTCAAAGCTGCGCTGAAATGCACAGTCTGGACTGTTGTGCTAACACAATGTAGAGGACTCCTGTGCGCATGCACAGCAGTCCCAACAGTGTATTTCAACGCAGCTTTAAACAATGACATTAGGGAAATGGGGCAGAAGGAAAATAAAAAAAAAAATAGCAATATGGACTCCTTATCTGCAGTACTCATGTATTACTGCAGATAGTAGTCCAAGATCCTGGTGACACATTTCCTTTAATAAATTATTCTTAAGTTGGCGAGTTAGAATGCAGACTCAACCAAAGAGATGATCTTCTTTGGTTGGTTATACTGCATTTGTGAGATGAAAAAGACATTAAACTATCACTGATAGACAGTTTGAAAACAGAAAAAAAGGTAGCTGTTTACATGGCTGGAAAATGGGTAATGTAATATTCCTACAGAGGGTTAATGCTATCTCATAAATCACTATAATGATCATGAATAACTTACAATCAGATTCAATTGCAAAACTAAAAATTCAAATCAGACCTGCCTTCCATTACCAAATCTTTATATTATTTTTAAAGTGAACCTGTCAGGTGATTTCTGCTGCCTTATCTGAGAGAGGGATATGACAGAAGGAGAGACGCTAAACTCCATAATATATAGGTTTATGTGAATTGAAGTAGGCTTTCTGAGTAAAGAGTAAATGTCGACAGGACTCCTAGGAGGCAGTGAGAGTCCTGCCTTACCCCACCAGGATGATTGACAGCTTTCTGTGTACAGACACAAATATAGGGAAAGCTGTCACTGTGCATGTATGTGGGTGGGCAATCAGGTCTCTCACTATCTTTACTAGATAGTGTTCAAAGATATATAGGAGCAAATTTTGTAAGTTGCCAACATTTATTTTCATGTAAGTGGTTTTAAAAGGACTGATGGTAAAGATAATGGTGGAGATTCATCAGGACAGGAATTTTTGTAGTCAGCTTTGGCTGAGTAGGTCTTGACGTAATTTGCTCAAAATTAGCAAATGTCGCACGTTGTATGACAAATTTGGCATACTTTAAAAATAACACTTTTGTCTACAGATCTTACCCACTTGCCACACTCACTTTCACACTTCTCAAAGTGGCAAGAGCAGTGTAAAAATTTCAAAAAATGCTAATTTTTGCACAAAAACGAAACATGCCAAAACTTATGAAAACCAGCATACATGGCTTGGTAAACTACCTCCAATGAGTCTTTATTAACTCAGTGAATTCATATTTTACTATGTTGCACAATGTCTATAGTTACATGACCAATTAAGTTCTGCTACATTTGTGCCTGCATGATATAGCCTCCAAGCTGCATCTCTCAAGAACACATAGCTGAGCATGGTGCAGCTCACCAGTAGTATAGCAATATATGTGACTAACCCAAGTCTAAATCAATCTGTTTTTGAAACAGGGAGTGCCTGGTGCAACTGGTCCATCTGGAACAAAAGGAGAAAAGGTACTATAAATGTACATCAATTATTAAACACCATATAGTGGCATATATTATAAAGTGGAAGTTTCTGATTTATCTGATCATGGACATATTGATTGAGGCAGGGTGAACAGCAGATAACTCCCATACAAGAATAGTATATGTCTCTCTAACTTGCACCTATTAATCGTGGGCCATGTAATTCATTAGCTCAGTGCCTTTCATGGAATCCAATCCTATCTACTTGGTCCCTTTGCCCAAATTGAATATATGGATACAACTGTTAAATTGTGGATAATAGCAGGTGCTCAGTCTTAATGGTCGTCCGTGAGACCATACAAAAGGTTTTTTCCACACGCCAAGATGGCTGGCACACACACTAGTCTGGTTAAAAAGGCCAAAAAGTATATTGTGTATATTTGTAGTAGTGTTTATTAATCAAATAGCAGAAAATAGAAAACCAGCAATAAAATCACTGATAGATATACACTGCCAGTCCAAAAAAAATGTCGCCACCAAAAAAAGGTCATACACTCGTTGGACCGCCTTAAGCTTTGATTACAGCACGCATTCGCTGTGGCATTGTTTCGATAAGCTTCTGCCATGTCACAAGATTTATTTCCATCCAGTGTTGCATTAATTTTTCGCCAAGATCTTGCATTGATGATGGTAGAGTCTGACTGCTGCGCAAAGCCTTCTCCAGCACATCCCAAAGATTCTCAATGTGGCCAATCCATGTGTGAAAATGATGTCTCATGCTTCCTGAACTACTCTTTCACAATTTGAGCCTGATGAATCCTGGCATTGTCATCTTGGAATATGCCCATGCCATCAGGGAAGAAAAAATCCATTGATGGAATAACCTGGTCATTCAGTATGTTCAGGTAGTCATATGACCTCATTCTTGGAGCACATACTGTTGCTGAACCTAGACCTGACCAACTGCAGTAACCCCAGATCATAGCACTGCCCCCACAGGCTTGTACAGTAGGCACTAGGCATGATGGGTGCATCACTTCATCTGCCTCTCTTCTTACCGTGATGCCCCCATCACTCTGGAACAGGGTAAATCTGGACTCATCAGACCACATGACCTTCTTCCATTGCTCCAGAGTCCAATCTTTATGCTCCCTAGCAAATTGAAGCCTTTTTTTTCTGGTTTGCCTCACTGATTAGTGGTTTTCTTACGGCTAAACAGCTGTTCAGTCCCAATCCCTTGAGTTCCCTTCACATTGTGCGTGTGTAAATGCTCTTACTTTCACTATTAAACATAGTCCTGAGTTCTACTGTTTTTCTTCGATTTGATTTCACCAAACATTTAGGTGATCGCCGATCACGATCATTCAGGATTTTTTCCCTGCCACATTTCTTCCTCGAATACGATGGGTCCTCACTATCCTTCCAGTTTTTAATAATGCCTTGGACAGTTCTTAACCCAATTTTAGTAGTTTCTGCAATCTCCTTAGATGTTTTCTCTGCTTGATGCATGCCAATGCTTTGACCCTTCTCAAACAGACTAACATCTTTTCCACGACCACCAGATGTGTCTTTTGACATGGTTGTTTAAGAAATGAGAAGGAACTCATTGCACCAGTTGGGGTTAAATAACTTGCTGCCAGCTGAAAGATAATCGCCCATGCAGTAATTATCCAATAGGAGGCTCATAACTATTTGCTTAGTTAAATCCAGGTGGCGACTTTTTTTTTGGACAGGCAGTGTATAAAACTAAATTAGTTACCATATAATATTACTAGTAGAGTTGGTAAATTACATCAAAACAGAAGTAAAAAATATAAATTTGTGGGGCCCTCGCAATAAGGGCTCATGCACAGAACCATATGTATTTTGCAGTCCGCAAAACACAGATCCGCAAAATATACGGATTACGTCCCTGTGCATTCTGTATTTTGCAGAACGGAACAGCTGGCCCCTATTAAAACAGTCCTATGCTTGTCCATAATGCGGAAAATAATGGGACATGTTGTTTTTTTTTTACGGACATACGGAAATGGAATGCGCATAGAGTAACTGCCGTTTTTTTGCGGACACATTGAAATGAATAGTTCTGTATACAGTCGGCAAAAAACGGAACGGACGCGGAAAGAAAATACCTTCATGTGCATGAGCCTTAAGAATCAAGATAAAAAGTAGCTAAATAGTCTATTAAGGATTGTATATTAACAAGATGATTGAATCACATGTATGGATGTGAATATACTAATTCAATATTTCTTATTGCCATACATCAAAGCAGCTGATTAATCTGAGATATTTGTCTGCCAGCACTGTGGACTATAGTTTGCACTCTCCGTATGGCCATTACATTTATATGTTACGGAAGCCAGTGGTGAGACTCAGCAAAACAGTCTTTCCTAGGTGGATACATTAGATTTGCTTGCCGACACTGTGGATGAGATGTATGAGTCAGATGCTAACTTCACCAGCTGCACGCCGAACACCCGCAGACTAGTAGTAAGGTGCTCGTATCGTGAGACTGTTCTGCTGAGTTACATCACTGGTTTCCATAATATGTGAATATAATAGCCAGAAAGAGAGTGAAAACTATATTAATACATCTTATCAATAATGCTGGCAAGCAAATATATCTAACATATCAACCTGGGCGCTTGCAGAGCAAGACTGTTCTGCTGAGTCTCATCACTGGCTTCCGTAATATGTAAATCTAATGGCCATAAGGAGAGTGCAAACTATAGTCCACCGTGCTAACAAATATCTCCAATTAATCAGCTGCTTTGATATATGGCAATAAGCAATATTGAATTGGTATATTCACATCCATACATGTGATTCAATCATCTTGTTAACATATAACCCCAGTTTTGCATGGACTTTTTTGAATGAATTTTATATGGATTCTTAGGGTACTTCACACTTGCGGCAGAGGATTCCGTCAGGCAGTTCCGTCGCAGGAACTGCCTGCCGGATCCGTCAAAATGCATGAAAACTGATGGCATTTGTCAGACGGATCAGGATCCTGATCCGTATGACAAATGCATTGGAATGCCGGATCCATCTCTCCGGTGTCATCCGGAAAAACGGATACGGCATTTATTTTTTTCACATTTTTTGCGGTCTGAGCTTGCGCAGACTGCAATGCCGGTTCCGTTTTGCCCGGAACACGCGCCGGCATTAATGCATGTTAATAGGAAAAAATCCCAGATTCGACATTACGGCAAGTGTTCCAGAATTTTAGACGGAGATAAAACCACAGCATGCTGCGGTATTATCTCCGTCCTAAAAAGTCAAAGAGACTAAACTGAAGACGTCCTGATGCATCCTGAGCGGATTGCTCTCCATTCAGAATGCATTAGGATAAAACTGATCAGTTCTTTTCAGGTATTGAGCCCCTAGGACGGAACTCTATGCCGGAAAAGAATAACGCTAGTGTGAAAGTACCCTTAATAGAGTAGTTAGCTACTTTTTATCTTGATTCTTATTGCGAGGACCCCACAAATTTAGATTTTTTACTTATGTTTTGATGTCATTTACAAACTCTACTAGTGATATTATATGGTAACTTATTGAGTTTTATATATTGGTTTTCTATTTCCTACTATTTGATTAATACACACTACTACTAAGATACACAACATACTTTTTGGCCTTTATAACCAGATTAGTGTGAGTGCCAGTCACCTTGAGGTTGCATATATGGTTTATCCTTATGACTCAAGGCAATCATTATACTACAGATATCTCTTGTCTAATGACCATGTACAGGAATATTTTATATACTAATTATGTACGTGTAATCCCCATCTTTTGATATAGCTCTGCATTTAAGGAGTTGTCTGAGAGTTTTTAAAAATGAAAACACAAACAATACTCATCTGTTAAATCCTCTGCCACTTCAGTGCTACAGCTCCGTCCAGTGGTCCCCAACGGACTATGTTTTCCTTAATTTTCCTGGAGCATTGATGTGCTAAATCGGCATTTGACCCTGACAGCCAATCACTGGCCTCAGCGTTTACATGCTATAACAAGCAAGATTAATGGCTACAGCCAGGCTGACACGTCACCGCTCCAGGAAAGTAAGCAAAGACTGGCAGTGTCCACTGGAACATTGGCACTGGGACGGCAGGGGATTTAATGAGTATTATTTTATTTTATAGTTTATTATTTTAGAACTTTTCCTGAAGCTAGTTTAATTTCTTTAACTCTTGGACAATAATCACTCTTCTGGTAGTGAAGTTCGGGCATTAGTAGTCTATGTGCAAATCTTGTAATAATGATGAGAACATTACAGCTATCTCTTAACTCACCATTATGTACAATTTGTGTAATTAGAATCTTTGGGAAAGTTTCTCTATTAATTGTATTACTTGGTTATTTAATTTAGGCAAACTAATTGCAAAATAAATGGGAAGCAGAAGTTTAGCGGTTCTGTATCATTAGTGCAGTGAAGTTGTCTCTAACGCATTGATCAACTCATTTATACGTGTGATGCTTTGAAATTCTGTTCATAGGGAGATCGTGGTGAACAAGGGCCAGCTGGGATAGCAGTGAGTAGAACCTTGCCTAGCTAATTCATGCATGAAATAAGTGCACATTTAGGGGACCTGGTTTTTAAGTGGTGTTTTTCTGCACTTTTTGAATTTTTTGTGACATTTGATTGCCCTTGTGTTTTTAAACCTTTTATTTTGCTGCAAAAAAAACACCAGTTCCAGATGTTAGCTGAAGGTCTATGAGAAATATAAAACACCAGGACACACAATCTTTTTTTTCTTTTTGCTCCTTGCTCCTGGATTTTAGGTGGCATATTTATATCTTTCTTGCTTCTTATAAAAAACACAACATGCTATACCTTTTGCCGTTTTTTTTTTTTTCATGCATTTTGCCAACACCTTCTCTGAAGGGGAAAAATACCATGAAGAAAATGCTAGTGGGCAGACACAGTGGTTCAGATTTTCTAATGTGTTTGCGCCGAAATTCTGTCTAAAAAGGGGCACAAATTGGAGCAATTTGGTGTATCTAGAGTTTCTAAACTTTTTTCTGAAATGCTCGATAAAGAGGTGGGGTTTAGCAGAAAGGGGTGGGGCATCATGGGAAGGGGCAGGCCTAAGATGTGTATTTTGCACCACAATTCTGGCATAAAAGTCTCTCTCAAAGTAAGCTAACTATTAGTTGGTTGGTATGGAGTCAGAGAAATCATTCAGCCTCAGCTTATATGATTTTTGGTGCAGATCTACACAGCTGTCTAAGCTTATGCCATCTTTAGGATTAGTAAATCTGGTGCACTGTGTGCAAAAAAGGCCATAAAAAATGTCACAAAAAGTGTAGGCCAAAAAAAACACCAGAGTAAAAGAATTCATAGCGGTTGATTGCTCCATTGGTCTGCAGTACTTTAGTATTCACTAAGGAACTTTGAACATAAAGGCCTATATTAATCATTGTGTTAAAAATCAATAACTTTAGTACTTTGAGTATCCTACAGGGACCAATAGGAGGACTGGGGAACACAGGACCTTCTGGACCAAAAGGAGAAAAGGTTAGAAAATATTAATTTATGCATAGCTATTACAGTATGTTCTAGATTTCTGTCCTTATAGAGCATGGGTCTATCTCACTCATTAATCTGTTTCCCATTGCAGGGAGAATCTTGCACCATATGTCCAGTTCTAGCTGAACAAGTACAGCATGAGACTACTTTTGAAATCCCAGCACAGAAAGGCGAGCCAGGGGAACCTGGGATTGGATTACCAGGGAAAAATGTAAGTACAGAAATGTCATGCAGCAATTGGTGTACAACTCATGAAAATATGATGACTTGTCCATAGGGTTTTCTCTGAAATCATTTTAGTCTGTTCTGTACATTAAAGGGTTTATCTGAGAGTAGAATACTGATGACCTATCTTCAGGATAGGTCATCAATATCAGATCAGTGGGGGTCCAATATTTAACACCCAGTGAGCGATTCAGTTGCTCTTCAGATTGCAGCCTAACTCCATTCACTTGAATGAGACTCAGCTGCAAATAGGCCTTGTGACTGAGGAACGTGACGTCAGTGGCCTAGGAAGAGACCACAGCACTCACCGGAGCGCCAAGTCCTCTTAAAACACTTGGTGGTTGTGTCGGTAGTTGGACTCCCACCAATCAGATATTGAAGAGTCTGAAGACCTATCTTCAGGATAGGTCATCGATATTCTACTACCTGAAAAACCCTTAACTATATATTTGCAACTGTGTTATTTTGACTGGTCCATTATGTGTTTAATCTCCAGGGTATTCCAGGTGTGCCTGGCATGAAAGGACAAAAGGTAAGTCTTCAAAATTGCAAGAAAGATGGAAATTACCAGACCACTATGAAAAAGCGCTTAAGGTGCCCACACACCTTCAATGGTTGTCTGCTGTATTTATCCACTCCGTCATACACTTAGTTGAGCATGTATATGTTCTCACTGGGGAAAGGTGAGTAAACCACTGCAAGACACCTCAGGTGGCAGCCTTTCTCCCTTGAGAACAAAAGGATCGGGTGTTCAGTTCAATATGCTCCATCTTTCATCATCTGTTGGGGAGATTTGGTAAACCCCCCATATACAAGACAAGTCAATCACTTGAATCAAAATTGTCGAGTTCAGACAACTTTTTTTACTTCTGTGTATGGACACCTTTAGTTGAGCTTTAATTGAGTCCTGTTAATAGTCCTAAACTGTTATATCATAATATTTCATTGTAAAACAGGGTGAGGCTGGCCCTGAAGGAGATTCAGGCATACCAGGAGCAGCAGGTGTACCAGGTTTGCCCGGTGAACCCGGAATCCAGGGGCCTTTTGGTTTTAAAGGTGAAAAGGTGAGCATGTATTACAGCACAGCCACAGACCACAAAATTGTTTCAGTTGTCCTTTGATAAGGAGAATTACGTTGTGTCTTGCATGGGGGACATTTAGAAAATGTTATAAACGGTCTCTAAAATATGTATTTGAAAGTGTTCCATATGTAAAAAGCATGAGGTGGCCTTTTATGCATATTCAAATTAATCAGGGTCCAAAGATGGATCACCACGCTGTGGATCAACAATAGTTATACACCTACAGTAGTATTGCCTAAACATCACCTCCCACCATGACACTCGTTTTCTCCATCAAGTATCTTCTGAGGATCCTGCGTGTTTTCCTTGTGAATCATATTTTCCCCTTTTGCTGGGGTTGTCTAATTTATTGCAAACATGCACCATGTGTATAAAGTCCTTTTTTCCTTACAAAAAACATGCCAGCCAATCTACCCCAGATCAGATAAATCATACATTTTAGGGTGCGTTTTCTAAAGGCAGATTGCTGACAAAAACTTTCAGGAGAATGATACTTGATGATACTGCTGTACTTGTAATTACCTACACAATTACCTTCCAGTTTTAGTAATTAATAGCATTCTGTCTAAACAGTGTTGTCACAATGAAAGTGGTTTCAGGATTACAAAAAAAAATCTGATTTTGTTTTCCTAGATTCTTTTTCATTGACTGTTTCTGGTATTGCAGCTCAGACCCATTCACTCAAGTATGGCTACGTTCACATCTCCATTAGGAAATCAAGCAGTCTCTTCCGGCATACAGCAGCCAGCTGGATGCTGTACTTCACAATGAGGTCCCGCAGTGATCCGGCCATTTTCGGACATAAATGCCTGATTTCAGCTGGAATGATTTTTTGTCCAGGTGACGGCTGGCATTTGTGGCGGATCAGGCAGCCAGATCTCCTTAACGGAGATGTGAATGTAGCCTGAAAGATTATTGTATAGCTGTTAGACTATTAAATAGATACATATTGATCCAGCACTATCACATCCTTTACAGGGAGATGCCTGTGACACCTGTCCAGTAAAAATAAGTGAACTTTCAGATGTTATTGGCATACCTGGAAATCCAGGTGCCAAGGGAGATCAAGGACCTCCAGGAGTGGGACAGACAGGAAGGCCTGTAAGTTACACTGCTTTCAAATATCTGCAATACCTCAATGTACATTTCTCCTAATATAGCCTTTTTTTTAGGGTCAGCCTGGTTTACCTGGTGTCCAGGGTCCACCTGGAATAAAGGGAGCCCACGTAAGTTACAAACTGACCCTTGCAGATTCTCACTTTTATTCCGTTCTTCTATATTTTTATAGCACCCTATGGCCCGCATTTATCATTAAAATTGCCTCTTTTTCAACGGCACTTGCACAAAAATTTTGACACAAATCCAGTTTCTCAACTTTGCCACTTTCCCAAAAAGGGGGCACGGAGAGGGAGGGGTGGGGCCAGTGGCTCCGCCACATTCACATCTTCTATGCCAGTGTTCAGGCGTGTTTCAGTTCAGGTGCACAGACTACTGGATGCTACGCCTAATTTATGACAAGGTGTACACCTCATCATAAATTAGGCACAGCATCTGGCAGCACACCTGGTTATCATAGTCTGGTATGCTTCGTCAGACTATGATAAATCTGCTCCATTATATTCTACAAGGAGTGGCTGAGTTTTTAGCACTATTGCCCTACAGCACTATGATCCAGGGTTCAAATCAGACAAAGGATTGCATAAAGTCTAAATGTGGCTGAGGGACAGACTAGGCAGTGGCTGAGGGACAGACAACAGAGGGTTGTAGTCAATGGAGTATATTCAGACCATGGTCTTGTTACCAGTGGGGTACCTCAGGAATCCGTTCTGGGACCCATATTGTTTAATATCTTTATCAGCGAAATTGCAGAAGGCCTCGATGGTAAGGTGTGTCTTTTTGCTGATGACACAAAGATTTGTAACAGGGTTGATGTTCCTGGAGGGATATACCAAATGGAAAAGGATTTAGGAAAACTAGAGGAATGGTCAAAAATCTGGCAACTAAAATTTAATGTTGATAAGTGCAAGATAATGCACCTGGGGCGTGAAAACCCAAGAGCAGAATATAAAATCTGTGATACAGTGCTAACCTCAGTATCTGAGGAAAGGGATTTAGGGGTCATTATTTCAGAAGACTTAAAGGTAGGCAGACAATGTCATAGAGCAGCAGGAAATGCTAGCAGAATGCTTGGGTGTATAGGGAGAGGCATTACCAGTAGAAAGAGGGAGGTGCTGATGCCGCTCTACAGAGCACTAGTGAGACCTCATTTGGAGTATTGTGCTCAGTACTGGAGACCATATCTCCAGAAGGATATTGATACTTTGGAGAGAGTTCAGAGAAGAGCTACTAAACTGGTACATGGATTGCAGGATAAAACTTACCAGGAAAGATTACACTTTTAAATACATAAAGGGAATCAACAAGGTAAAAGAGGAGGGAATATTTAAAAGAAGAAAAACTGCTACAAGAGGACATAGTTTTAAATTAGAGGGGCAAAGGTTTAAAAGTAATATCAGGAAGTATTACTTTACTGAGAGAGTAGTGGATGCATGGAATAGCCTTCCTGCAGAAGTGGTAGCTGCAAATACAGTGGAGGAGTTTAAGCATGCATGGGATAGGCATAAGGCCATCCTTCATATAAGATAGGGCCAGGGGCTATTCATAGTATTCAGTATATTGGGCAGACTAGATGGGCCAAATGGTTCTTATCTGCCGACACATTCTATGTTTCTATGTTTCTCATGTATATATGGGTTTTCTCCAAGTATTTTGGTTTCCTCCCACTGGTCTTATGGTGCCCATAAACCTGTAATAGCTTTTTCAGGATTGTTCCCGGAAGTGGACCTCAAAAGGGGTGGAGCTAATGCAGATGTGCCACATACTGAGAATTACTGGACAGATTGTGGTGGGGCTTACAAATATACTTGGCCTTGCTGTTCAATAATCTTAAGCTTTGGCTCAGTTGAGGAAATAAATAAAACCCATAAACCAAAAAAAATATTATGCAAAGTATATTTAGCATTTTATATATTTTTTCTTTTTTTAATCACAGAATGTTTTGGGTGTGGCATTTTTATAGGCATTTTCCCATAGAAATTTCTGTGGAAAAAAATGTCAACCTGTCATGTGACCAAGATCACTGTGGAAAAACCATATCAAATCTGCACCAAAAAAACGCTGTTATAAATTGCGGATTTTAGTGTAGAAACGCACAGAAATTCACACAGAAATATGTGTGCAGATTTTATATGCGTTCACCTACACTTCTGTGCAGGTATCCTAAGTTTTTGACTTTTGGGATTTTGCATTGGTATTTTTATGTGTCTTTATATAAGTATCACGTATTTTCCCATCTAGGGAGACCCAGGGCCTCCAGGAGAAGGAAAAAGAGGGTCACCGGCAAGTATAAAAACTACCACTTTTTTAAATAATTTGCAGAAACAAATATTTCATTTTACTATTAAAGAACAGTAAATGGTCATAAAGTATAGTATTCATAATCAGATATAAATACTGACAACAACTGGGTCTATTTCTTAGGGAGAAAAAGGAGATTTTGGCCTACCTGGAAAAACAGTGAGTATCATGCACACCTTGAATGTAGGTCTCATGCACATGGTCATATTCAGGAATCCATATTGCACCTCTGTCTGCAAAATTTGCAACTAACCCATGAGAAGAAACTATCATAAGCCTCCATGCACAATCAGAGGCATGCTGCGGTACAGTATGGGGTCCTGAGTATAGCTACATAGTATCACAGATTGCAGTCATGTGCGAATGACTCGACCATGATTTATTAATGTATTGATTAAATGTATACATCGTTTTGCCAATGATGTATGTTGTAATTATAATTACAGGGACCACAAGGCCCCCAAGGTCCTACTGGCCCTAAAGGTGGTAAGGTGAGTATGGAGTCAAAATTATGCTAGACAGGAAATTGATTAAATGCTAGATTATTTGGTTTCCATTGTATAATGTAGCAAGGTTAAAAACCCACTAAAATAATTAGTATTGATAAGGGATCCATAGGTAAATGTAAAAATACAATGCAACAGCTCTCTGCAAACCAAATAAAGTACAAAAAAGTATTCTAATGCCATGCTTATCCTGTAAATTAGAGATGCTTGGCAAATACAACCCTGAATTTGTATGGTAGCTATCATGGCACATAACAGGTAGAATTTAGTGTTAGGTTCCCGTCTTACAGAGATCGCCTTGACGTGTGGCAGACGGGCCCAAACAATTTTGTACAAAATGTATTTTCCAAGCATCTCTAATTTACATAATAAGCATAGCATTAGCATTAGAATACTTTTTTGTACTTTATTTGGTTTGCAGAGTGCTGTTGCATTGTATTTTTTACTTTGTGTTTTCAGCCACGGCAACGTGCACCTGCGCATTGGGATGTGCTGACTGACTCCTTTTTTTTTCTTTCTATATGTTAATGTACTTTGTTAGCAGCTGATCTTCCCATTTCAGCTATTTAAATTTTCTGCTGATGCAAAAACATAAAATCTCACAACCGTAAATGTTTAAATATCCTATGCCTGATGCTGAACCATTCCTTTATATCCATATGTAATATGTAAAAACATTATGATTAAAGCAATATCTAATAACAAAAGAAATGAAACAAAATATTTTGCCTTGGAACTAAATTAATGGAGAATAAATTCTGCAGGGAAATACTGGACAAAAAGGAGCGACAGGAGCTCCTGGAATGCCTGGCCTAGGAGCCATGGGACCCCCGGTAAGTACAAAGGATAATAATATGTAATGTAATGTAAACCTTTGGTTCATAGACAGCAGAGGGCCCCCATGCAGGAATGCTATATGGGCCTTTTTTTTATCTCCAACAGTGCATTGCACAGATCTTCCTTATGTCTCTTACAATCCACTAGTTACTATGAGTCATTGAGATCAATTATGCAGTCTGTTACCTGCAATCTAATAAATGGAATAAAAGTTTTTAGAGTGGAAGCATCCCCTTACTTACTGGACCCCTGTGCAGCTGCACAGGTTGTACACATTGTATGTCCGCCCTGCTTTGGTTTGATATTGGACATTTAAAGGGAACTTGTCATAAACTTTATGCTGCCCATACTAATGGCAGAATAAAGTAGAGATAGGTGAGTTGATTTCAGCGGTCTGTCTTTTAAAAGTTTAAAGTAAGTGGTTGCCGAGAACCAACATCACAATCATTGCAGACTGGGTCTGGAAAAGAGTCACGGCCTGAGAAGAGTCATGGTTATTCATGAATTCCTGCTCTCCTGCCCACCTGCTGATGACTGACAGTCTTCTACCTAGTTTTCTCCCTTTCTGTCTAGGAGAGAACTGCCAATCATCAGCAGATGGGTGAGAGTGCAGGAGATTATGAATAACCAGGACTCTTCTCAGGTAGATTTGACTCTTTTCAAGGCCTGGGCTGCAATGATTATGATGCTGGTTCTCAGCAACCACTTACTATTAGCTCATGATTGACACACCGCTGAAATTAGCATTTCTGTCACTATTTTATGCTGCCCTCAGTGAGGTCAGCATAAGGTTGATGACAGGTTCCCTTTAAATGGTCTATCTGGGACCAAATTGATGACATATAGTGAGCTGCATGTTCACACCTGTTTGTATAGCATTCTGCCTAAGTTAACAGGTTCTGTGGTTCTACTAAATGCTTGAGTCCCAGAGGTCCTAGCCCCACATTGATGACAAATCCTTTTAAATACAGTGGGGGAGATGTATCAAAGAAAGATGGAATTTGATTGGTTGCTATGGGCAACTAAGCCAGTTTTTTTCCTTTACACTACTTATGATAAATCTCCCCCAAGTCTACTCACTAGATGCAAGTTTATGTCTAGTTCTTTGACTACTGGTGGATGCAACTTTCCACTTTGTACTTCCATTAAAAATAGTCACATGATAGAGATGTGTAGATTTAAGACTGTATGGGTCGGCACATGTTGGACGCTGCAGAATGGGTGGCATTCTAGGTGGGGCTAGGTCATAAAATGGAGAAGCTAAGACCAGCTTGTAGTCAGTTTTTAGAGAGTATATGGCATTATAGAGTCAATGCACATCTGCTGCTAACTGGTTACTAGTGAGAAGGATCACTGAGGATTGCTGAGAGAGGAATAGACCTTGAGATTGATCGGGGGTTAAGGATCGCAGCCTAAACCCACTCTGGACTGCTGCAATTGACTAGGCGACCTGAGTGGATGCCTGTCCACAAAGAGGAGATTGCCCTAGATAACATAAGTTGTTTCAGACCACCTCTGGCCTGGAGACTGTTACGTGGTAGGCCCAAACCCGATACTGTGGAGTTAGCTGGTGCCCACAGCCTGTGACCTAATCAGGGTGCTAGGCCCCGCAATAACCCACTGTACTTGTACTGAGGATTTTGTATGGTGGCCCTGCCAATGCATACCGTGAGACGCACTGTGGCCTTTGTTGCTAGTGGTAACTGTCTGTTACACCTCTTGTAAGTACATTGCAGAAAGTAGCTGACCTGTTGCTAAGAGAAACTGTCAGGCAGAATGTCACGGCTGAGGATGGGGGAAACCCTCAGCCGTGTGCCAAAGGAAGATGGTCGCTGCTTGACCAGGACAAACAGGATTAGGGAGCAGGTCACCTCCTACAGCGTCCCTAACCTGACCCTAACTCCTACCTGCATGGGCCGACCTTGAAGGTAGGAGGACCCATGCGCAGGAACCTCAGAGCCCTAACTTACCCTCCGACCGGTCCCTGGGCTAGGAGTCAGAGTAAGACATCCTGTTCCTTCTGGATACGGAGGAACAGGAGTCTCACTGGCCAAGCTGCAAGCAAGGGGAAACAAATGCAACCTATGGCAATGGCAGGTACTTGCCACAAACATAGCAGAAACCTACCACAGACAACCAAGCCTGGAACCCATGTGGATGTACTGCCCACAGACAGCAGGACACAGCACACAAACACACAACACACGGGAACCCAGGACCACAGGTGCAATAAAGAAACATAAAAGCAAACACATCTTCCAGACACCAAAGGACATATATTTGCTTATGACCAGAAGGGTGGCCCCCACTGGCAGTTGGTAAGTAAGCAGGAGGATGTCTACAGCCAGCATGGCTGAAACACCCTCTCTGGCTACTGCCTACAACTGAGGCTTTATGGGCCAAGAGGCCACACCCAACAATCAGACACACCCCGTGACTCACACACACTGAAAGGGAGTTAACCCTTCCAAAACCACAGAAGAGAAAACATAACTTAAAGGGGAAGTGTCCAAACAACAAACACACTGTGGCTGTTGCCGCAGGCAACGACATGGGTGGCAAGCGTGTCCTGGGAGTCAGCCCGAAGGCCGGGACACTGCCACCACATGTACATAATACAACCAAACGTTGCCACGGACAGCCACAGTGATGGGAAAATGTCAGTGCACACCAAACATAAACAAAGTGCACACAGACATACAAAAGTGCTTACAAACGCGCACACAACTCTGAGGGAACCGCACACATAGCTGTTGTCTGCGGCAACCGCACCTGAAGCCAAACACCCTTATGCCTCAAGCTGCGGTTGACACTACAACCCAAAACCGCGGGCAACAGTATGCGGCTCTCAAGGAGTCACGGCCAAAACCGTGGCCGTGACACAGAAGTAACCAAGACTGTGCCAAGAGAATATAAAGACTGTCCTGTTACTGTTGCTGAGTATAGAGACAGTCGTGTTACCAGTTGCAGCCACTTGTTCCATATAGAGACTATCGTTTTACTACCGGCAACTGCTTATAAAGTATAGAGACTGTCCTGTTACTGTAGGTAACCGATTGTAGAGTAAACGTGTGACCATCTTATTTTCATGAATGGGTGCTTCAGATCAGGACATTTTTTGAAATGAAGATAAGGTCCAAAAGAAAAATGTTGGGATGAATTACAGTGCAGTTAAAAATGTTTTTTAGAACAGTATAAAAGAAAAGAGTATATTCTTTACATGTGGAAGAAAGGCATTTTGGACACAACATAATGTTTCTTACAATTATTAGTCAAAGTGGTCCTACCACAAGAAGCAGTAATGACAGATATCATGTCAGCATTCTAAAAATGGTTAGATGAGTATTTCATGACACAAAAGGAATCGAGAGTGATAAGTAATCTAAGGCTACTTTCACACTGGCGTTTTGGCTTTCCGTTTGTGAGATCCGTTCAGGGCTCTCACAAGCAGTCCAAAATGGATCACTTTTGCCCTAATGCATTCTGAATGGAAAAGGATCCGCTCAGAATGCATCAGTTTGCCTCTGTTCTGTCTCCATTCCACTCTGGAGGCGGATACCAAAACGCTGCTTGCAGCACACAATGTAAGTCAATGGGGACGGATCCGTTTTCACTGACACAATAGAAAACGGATCCGTCCTCCATTGACTTTCAATGGTGTTCAAGACGGATCCGTCTTGGCTATGTTAAAGATAATACAAACGGATCCGTTCTGAACCGATGCAGACGGTTGTATTATCTGAACCGATCCGTCTGTGCAGATCCATGACTGATCCGCACCAAACGTGAGTGTGAAAGTAGCCTAACACTGAACAATATATTTTTTGACTTGACAAAAGTTGAACTTTATGAACTTGGCTTTTTAAGCTAAGTAATATCTATATGTAAAAAAAAAATTGTAAGGTAATGACATTCACTATTACTTTCTCATGGTATTTTCTTTGGATTGAGAAGTCTGTATATTTTAGATATTTGGGCTAAAGAAGCACTAGCGACAAACATTAGTTAAATATGTTATTTACCCAACAGGGACAGGATGGAACATCAGGCAAACCAGGATACCCAGGAAGTAATGGTAGAACAGTAAGTTATAGACCTATAGATTTTTCATTGCCTTTTTTTTCTTTCTGCTGTCAAGACCCTTGACCCACTGGTAGGCATAAGGACTGACCTCCTAGACCATGGATGCTATCAGACAAACTCTTCGGCCTTTATGTGATGTTACATTACTAATTGTGCAGAACAAACAGCTTTAGATTGTTGTTCTTCTCAATGAACAATCCCATGGTTCTTCTTCTACAATGCAACCTTGTACTTGTAAAAGTGCTGCTACGATACAGTTCAGCCATACCATTTAAAGGGTCATACTATTAACACAAAAACACTGAATAAAAATGTAGATTCATCTTTGAGGTATCATCACATTTTCATTATACTTTTTATAGTTTATCATATAAATTACTTCTACTTTTTTTTTCCTTTCTAGGGTGACAAGGGAGACAGAGGTGAAAAAGTAAGTCCATTTTTATTTATAATCATGTGGAGAGAAGAAATAAGGCTCCATTTACATTGGTGTTATTGAGGTTTCTGGTATTTTTGCCATCAAATATACTAGAACCCTGACAGACCACATTGAAGTCATTAGTGTCCATCAGTATTCACCAGTACCCATTTAAAAAAACAATTAGACATAACTGGCATGCCCTATTATTAGAGGAAGCCACGATATACAGTGAGGAACAGAAGTATTTGAACACCCTGCTATTTTGCAAGTTCTGACACTTAGAAATCATGGAGGGGTCTGAAATTCACATTGTAGGTGCATTCCCACTCTGAGAGACATAATAAAAATAAATAAATCAGGAAGTCACATTAAAGAAGATTTTTAAAGAATGTATTTGTCTTGCACTGCTGAACATAAGTATTTGAACACCTGAGAAACAGCAAGAATTCTGGCTCTCAAAGACCTGTTACTGTGCCTTTAAAAAGTCCACCTCTACTCCACTCATTAATCTAACTTATTAGCACTTGTCTGAGCTCTTTAAAGACACTTGTCCACCCCACAGTCAGTCAGACGCCAACTACTACCATGGGCAAGACCAAAGAGCTGTCAAAATACACCAGAGACAAAATTGTGGACCTCCACAAGGCTGGAAACGGCTACGGGCAATTGCCAAGCAGCTTGGTGAAAATAGATCAACTGTTGGAGCAATTGTTAGAAAATGGAAGAGGCTAAAGACGACTGTCAGTCTCCCTCGGACTGGGGTTTCATTTCACCTCGTGGGGTATCACTGATGATAAGAAAGGTGAGGAATCAGCCCAGAACTACAAGGGAGGAGCTGGTCAATGACATGAAGAACTGGGACCACAGTTTCAAAGGTCACTGCTGGTAGAACACTACGCCGTCATGGTTTCAAATCATGCATTGCACGGAAGGTTCCCCTGCTCAAGTCATCACATGTCAAGGCCTGTCTGAAGTTTTCTAATGACTATCTGGATGATCCAGAGGAGGCATGGGAGAAATTCATGTGGTCAGATGAGAAACTTTTTGGTCTAAACTTCACTCGTCGTGTTTGGAGGAAAAAGAAGGATGAGTGTCATCCCAAGAACATCATCCCTACTGTGAAGCATGGGGGTGGTAACATCATGCTTTGGGGGTGCTTTTCTGTGAAGGGGACAGGACGACTGCACTGTATTAAGGAGAGGATGAATGGGGCCATTTATTGTGAGATTTTGAGCAACAACCTCCTTCCCTCAGTCAGAGCATTGAAGATGGGTCGTGGCTGGGTCTTCCAACATGACAACGACCCGAAGCACACTGCCAAGATAACCAAGGAGTGGCTCCGTAAGAAGCATATCAAGGTTCTGGAGTGGCCTAGCCAGTATCCAGACCTAAATCCAATAGAACATCTTTGGAGGGAGCTGAAACTCTGTGTTGCTCAGCAACAGTCCCGAAACCTGACAGATCTAGAGGAGATCTGTGTGGAGGAGTGGGACAAAATCCCTGTTGCAGTGTGTGTAAACCTGGTCAAGAACTACAGGAAACGTTTGACCTCTGTAATTGCAAACAAAGTCTTCTGTACCAAATATTAACACGATTTTCTCAGGTGTTCCAATACTTATGTTCAGCAGTGCAAGACAAATAAATTCTTTAAAAATCATACAATGTGATTTCCTGATTATTTTTTTTTAATTCTGTCTCTCAGAGTGGGAATGTACCTACAATGTGAATTTCAGACCCCTCCATGATTTCTAAGTGGGAGAACTTGAAAAATCGCAGGGTGTTCAAATACTTCTGTTCCTCACTGTAGTGTGAAAAGAGGCTAGTATTGCTAGTACTATCTAGGAAATTTATTAAAACTGGTGAAATTCCCCCTAGGAACCGATCAGATTCCACCTTTCATTCTTCAGAACTCCTTGGGAAAATGAAAGGTAAAATCTGATTGGTTGCTATGGGCAACTACGTTTTTCTTTACACCAGTTTTGACCAATCTCCACCTTTATTGTTATGCTGAAAATGTTGGTGCAGGACCTGTGAAATCTGTATTGTACATCTTTTATGCATATATTGAAGTTTTCGTAAAATAAAGGGCTGTACTTACTGTATGTATTACGTGTAATGGGATCATTGCTGTTGCATTATTGGTTTAATGACTCTTAGTTAATAAATAACTCTGTAGATATGCCATAGCTCAAGCATAAACCATACACAGACAAATTTCCCCTGGACCATGTATTTGATATTCACAGCTAAATGTTTGTCTAATTTTAGGGGGAAGCGGGAGTATGTGCGTGTCCTCCTGGATCATGGATGGTAATTTTTCACAAATAATATACATCTAAGAACATATTAAAATGTGTGTGTCCGTGATGACGTCTCTGACAAGACTGTCAGTTTGTCATTTGCGAAGGGTCCGTTTTTGGTACGTATGTCCATTTGTCATTCTATGTGAGTCATGCCTTTACCACGTTTACTGCTAGGCTGAAAATAGGATTTTCTAGAGCATTTTCTACCACCGGTCATTGAAAACAACTGGCAGAATACAGATGCCATCCGTGTTCTATTAGTGGTTTTCACAGACCCTTAGACTTTAGTGGACGTGTTTGGTCCACATCATGGACCAAAGTGATGCATGTCTCCATTGGATGTGTGAATGAACACGTTAGAATCAATGGATCCATGTGCTGTCCATGGAGAATAGGAGAAGCACATGTCAGTGAGTCACTGATGTGTGAGTAAGCATTTAGTTCCCTTCCAGCCTGACCCAGTTTGTTTTTTCCCCCAGGGTAATGCTGAGAATGGTGATTTCTGGCGTTATGGAATTCAGGTCTGTTTTCTTTTGCATTTTTTTTTGTTGCACAATTGTGTTTTATTGATTAATGTTCTCCTTTTTTGTTACCGGTTCTTTTTAACTTTTAAAATCATTGTTAACAGCCATTAACCTATAGCCATATGTATTTAATACTTTTTTTTATTTAAATCTAGGAACTTTTTGGAAATTAAGTTAAAGTTCCATCTATGAGTATGAAGGATATTCTGTATTGTCATGCTTGAAAAAAAACACCATTCTTAAGGCTCCTTTACACAGGCAATTATCGGGAAGGAACATTCCTAGGAATGCTTGTTCCCTATAATTGGCCAGTGCAAAGGTGCAGCAGATCACCCGATAAACAACCAAATGATATATATATATATATATATATATATATATATATATATATATAGGAAAAGATTTAGTAATACCTGTAATTTATACATTTAAATTAGAGTTGAACAAACCAGGCAGGATTTGTTTCATTTGAAGTTTGCCAAATAAAAAAAAAAAATTGGGTTTGGGCACAAATTGAGAGAGAGGGATGGAGAGGGAGAGAGCCTAGTATACAAATGTGTGTTTCTTAACAATATATATAATGGTAATATACAGGTGAAACTCGAAAAATTAGATTATCATGCAAAAGTTCATTTATTTCAGTAATGCAATTTAAAAGGTGAAACTAACATATTTCAAGCCTTTATTTGTTATAATTTGGATGATTATGGCTTACAGTTTATGAAAACCCCAAATTCACAATCTCAGAAAATTAGAATATTGTGAAAAGGTTCAGGCTCAAAGTGTCACACTCTAGTCAGCTAATTAATCCATAACACCTGCAAAGGGTTCCTGAGCCTTTAAATTGTCTGTCTGGTTCAGTAGGAATCACAATCATGGGAAAGACTCCTGACCTGACAGTTGTGCAGAAAACCATCATTGACACTTTCCATAAAGAGGGAAAGCCTCAAAAGGTAATTGCAAAAGAAGTTGGATGTTCCTAAAGTGCTGTATTAAAGCACATTAATAGAAAGTTATGTAGAAGAGACAAGTGTGGAAGAAAAAGCTGCAAAAGCAGCAGGAATGACCGCAGCCTGGAGAGGATTGTCAGGATAAGGCCATTCTAAAGTGTTGGGGACTTTCACAAGGAGTGGACTGAGGCTGGAGTTAGTGCATCAACAACCACCATACACAGACGGATCCTGGACATGGGCTTCAAATATTGTATTCCTCTTGTCAAACCTCTCCTTAACAACCAACAACGACAGAAGCATCTTACCTGGGCTAAAGAAAAAAAGAACTGGTCTGTTGCTCAGTGGTCCAAAGTCCTCTTTTCCGATGAGAACAACTTTTGCATCTCATTTGGAAAACAAGGACCCATAATCTGGAGGAAGAATGGAGAGGCAGACAATGCAAGATACTTGAAGTCCAGTGTGAAGTTTCCACAGTCTGTGTTGATTTGGGGAGCCATGTCATCTGCTGGTGTTGGGCCACTCATTAAGTCCAGAGTCAACGCAGCCGTCGACCAGGAGATTTTGGAGCACTTCATGCTTCCTTCCACAGACAAGCTTTATGGAGACGGTGACTTCATTTTCCAGCAGGACTTGGCACCGGCTCACACTGCGAAAAGTACCAAAACCTGGTTTAATGACCATGGGATTACTGTGCTTGATTGGCCAGCAAACTCGCCTGACCTGAACCCCATAGAGAATCTATGGGGCATTGCCAAGAGAAAGATGAGAGACATGAGACCGAACAATGCAGAAGAGCTGAAGGCTGCTATTGAAGCATCCTGGTCTTCCATAACACCTCAGCAGTGCCATAGGCTGAAGGCATCCATGCCACGCCGCATTGAGGCAGTCATTGATGCAAAAGGGGCCCAAACCAAGTACTGAGTACATATGCATAATTATACTTTTCAGAGGTCCTACATTTTTCTATTTAACCTTTTTTTATTGATTTCAACTAATATTCTAATTTTCTGAGATTGGGTTTTTCATAAGCTGTAAACCATAATCATCCAAATTATAACAAATAAAGGCTTGAAATATCTCGCTTTGCATGTAATGAGTCTATCTCATATATTAGTTTCACCTTTTAAGTTGCATTACTGAAATAAATGAACTTTTGCACGATATTCTAATTTTTCGAGTTTTACCTGTATATATAATTCTAATGGTATCTTTCCAGTAGCCACCAATGCAGTCATTGGGACACTTAGTTATTTGTGTAATAGATTTCATGGCTCATTTAAAAAAAATAAGATAAATTGCCATTGCTCTATATTACAGCATTCATCGCTCAAGCCATGTCTGCACCTCCTACAAAACTGTCCATACTGCCCTTTATTTAGCGCAAAAATGGTTTGTTACTTTACAGAAGCCATTACACTAGAATTCACATCTCAGCAGCTTTGACCACCATTTACTGACCAATATGCAATGTAGATCTCATTTCATTGCTAAACAAAATTGCTACGAATTTGTAGGGTACTAAAGACTTTGAGAACAATGCATTGCAGGGGAATCTGGACATATCCAATGTGATTGATCTCTTTTTGTATATCAATCCACAGATGTCTGCAGTCTACTCATATATGTTTGCTGTTAAATATCTGCTTTGTTTCAGGGACCACCTGGACCACCCGGACCTCCCGGTCCTCCTGGATTACCCGGTCACCAGGTGAGCCGTATTCTTAATTTAGGAAGGAAGGGAAAGCACTGAGTCCCCCTTCAAAATCCATACTGGGAATTTTATGATGATGATACTATGATTAGTAACATTTTCCAGTCAGCATGAAATAGATATTGAACACACAGGGGCCTGAATAGATATAATACAGAAGATATCACCAGGATGCATGACTTTGCATGCCCATTTGCAGGTGAGTTTAAGCGAATGCCTAGACTGCCTAATTTAGGTGGATATTATAGAATAAGCTAGAGCTGTGATGTAACTACCAAAGAATCCTCATAAATTTTAGCCTATAAAGGCAAATACATCTGAAAAAATAATGTTTGCATGGCAAAAAAATGCACTAGCACCATACATGTGCTTATATTTAAGCCTAATTCAACTCAAATTCTAACATTTTGACTGCAGTTAACTCCAATATCCAGTAGCTGAGAAGAACTGTTTGTTGTGGGGTTCTTGCACTACTTTGGTTAGCCCTGTGCTTTTCAATGACAGAGATATTCCTATTGTTACTAGTTATTCTTCTTTTGGCAAAATAGTGGGGGATCAAAGAGATTTCGGTCAACCTTAAAGAACCTCTTTAAAATCAGGAAATAAAATTTACCTGTGGCCACAGGGTTTCCCTATGTCACACAGGTTCTCTAATATGAGTTCCCTAATAAAAACCACAAATCTTATCATCCTGGACCTTTTTGGTGTAACATAGAGGGAACAGAGATGTTGAGGCTAGCTGCAGTCACTCCTAAATGTACAGGTTTTGGAGTTTGGGCGTGAGTGCCTAGTGTAAAGAAAATGGGGAGATCTAGCAAAACTGGTGTAAGGGAATACTGGCTCAGTGGCCCATAGCAATCAATCAGATCCCACCTTTTAATTTTCAGAGGTCCTTTGGAAAATGAAAGATGGAATCGCATTGGTTGCTGTATCCTAACCCGATTCTTTTAAAATGAAGAAATGAGACACAAAGTTATTAAGGCACAAAGCCGAGTTTGGATTAGTATTTTTATAGAGTAATTTATGCAAAGAAACTAAGTAACACATGATAGAGGCGAGACAAAGTAAGTCTTGCGATATTTGCTGAAACTTCGGAAAGACCTCCACGGAGGCCATAAATTTTACAGTAGGATGGTGCCGATATTCTTAACGAAGTTCTTTAACCACCTCCCGACCGCCTAACGCAGGAATGCGTCCTGCGGGCGGCCGGGTTATTCCTCCTGCACGCATCTACGCGTCATCTCGCGAGACGCGAGATGTCGTGCATATGCGGCCCGCACATGCGCAGTGCGGGTCAGCAAAAGGCGCAGAAGAAGTTGGTCACCAGCCTGCCAGCCAATGATCAGCGCTGGCAGGTTGGTGACTTTTAAAATAACGAACCTCCAGCCATATAACACATTATATTTATAAGTATAATGTGTTAAATGGCTTCTGTGCTCTCTGCTGGGTCCTATTCGTCGGTTGGTCCCAGCAGAGAGCACAGATCACAGTGAGTACCCACCAAACACTACTTATATAGCCCCAGATCACCCCCCCCCCATCACCCCAATTAACCCCTTGATCACCCCTGTCAATCACTAGTGAAAGGGAAAAAAGTGATCAGTGTAAACTGTCACTTTTTTTTTCCACCAGTATTGACTGATAGGCTTAGGTTAGTTTAGGCCCCTTTGGTAGGTAGTTAGCTTCAGTTAGCGACCAGCCCACTGCACCTCAGTCACTGATTCGCTGATTAGCGTATAGCTAATCAGCATTGGTACTTTATAGTATCTGTAAGTGATCAGAACTGATCACAGTCAGATCTACAGGGTGGGCCATTTATATGGATACACCTTAATAAAATGGGAATGGTTGGTGATATTAACTTCCTGTTTGTGGCACATAAGTATATGTGAGGGGGGGAACTTTTCAAGATCGGTGGTGACCATGGTGGCCATTTTGAAGTTGGCCATTTTGAATCCAACTTTTGTTTTTTCAATAGGAAGAGGGTCATGTGACACATCAAACTTATTGGGAATTTCACAAGAAAAACAATGGTGTGCTTTGTTTTAACGTAACTTTATTCTTTCATGAGTTATTTACAAGTTTCTGACCACTTATAAAATGTGTTCAATGTGCTGCCCATTGTGTTGGATTGTCAATGCAACCCTCTTCTCACACTCTTCACACACTGATAGCAACACCGCAGGAGAAATGCTAGCACAGGCTTCCAGTATCCGTAGTTTCAGGTGCTGCACATCTCGTATCTTCACAGCATAGACGATTGCCTTCAGATGATACGAGATGTGCAGCACCTGAAACTATGGATATTGGAAGCCGTGCTAGCATTTCTCCTGCGGTGTTGCTATCAGTGTGTGAAGAGTGGGAGAAAAGGGTTGAATTGACAATCCAACACAATGGGCAGCACATTGAACACATTTTGTAAGTGGTCAGAAACTTGTAAATAACTCATGAAAGAATAAAGTTACGTTAAAACCAAGCACACCATTGTTTTTCTTGTGAAATTCCCAATAAGTTTGATGTGTCAAATGACCTTTCTCCTATTGAAAAAACAAAAGTTGGATTCAAAATGGCCAACTTCAAAATGGCCGCCATGGTCACCACCCATCTTGAAAAGTTTCCCCCCTCACATATACTAATGTGCCACAAACAGGAAGTTAATATCACCAACCATTCCCATTTTATTAAGGTGTATCCATATAAATGGCCCACCCTGTATAATAGTATTAGTGTCACCTTAGCTCGCCCTCCACCCAAAACGCAGTGTTTGCCCGATCAGGCCTGATCGGTCTCCCACACGTGCGTTCACCCACGCCCGCCCCGCTGAAGTGACAAATTTATTTATTTATTTTTTATCACTGCACAATCACTACTCAAGCACTGCGGCGATAAAAAAATCAGTTTTGATATTTTTTATCAATCGCAGCGGCTTCCTGTACTTCGCTAGCCTCCCATTTGTAAGACAGGCTTGATTTTTTTCTTGGGTAGTCTCAGGGAATACCCCCTAAATTTAGTTGACCAAATGGCAAGGAAGGGGTATTCTTCTGAAGAGGCCTACAGGCTTCTGACCCAGTCGGATGAGGAATGGGAACCCACATCTGACGAATCCAGCGGGTCAGAATACGAACCTGTAGAAAGCAGTGGCAGTCTGACCCAATGTTCGGACGATGAGGTTGAGGTCCCTGATACCACCAGGCGTACCCGGCCCCGTGTTGCTAGACCACAGGTTGCGCAGGATCCGCTTCAAGGGCAGCAGAGTGGGGCTGGCGCTGTCGTATTACGTGGTGAGGCTTACACCAGCAGCGCAGCCCATCCTGGACCTAGTACCAGCACTGCCGTAGAACATGGTGAAGTGGCGAGCACCAGAAGGGCAGTTGAAGCTGGTACGGTGGCACATGCAGTAGTTACCCCGTCGCAGCCACCGCACAGACAGGCCCGTAGAGCCCCTATAGTCCCTGAGGTGCTGGCAAACCCTGATTGGCAGCCCCCATCTTCAGCCGCACCAGTAGTTCCCCCTTTCACCGCCCAGTCTGGAGTTCGGGTTGAGACAGCTCAGATCGGATCGGCACTGGGGTTTTTTGAGCTGTTCTTCACTGCGGAGCTCTTTGGCTTAGTCGTGGCAGAAACAAACCGGTATGCCACTCAATTTATAGCCGCCAACCCGGGAATCTTTTATGCCCAGTCTTTCCGGTGGAAACCCGTCCAAGTTTCCGAACTTAAGACTTTTCTGGGCCTTCTCCTCAACATGGGCCTGACAAAAAAGCAGGAATTGCGGTCATATTGGTCCATGAACCCAATTCATCACATGCCCATGTTCTCTGCTGCCATGTCCAGGACACGATTTGAGACCATCCTGCAATTCCTGCACTTTAGTGATAACAGCACCTCTCGTCCCAGAGGCCACCCAGCTTTTGACCGGCTCCACAAAATTCGGCCCCTCATAGACCCCTTTAACACCAAATTTGCAGATTTGTATACCCCTGAGCAAAACATCTGCATAGACGAGTCCCTGATACATTTTACCGGCGCCTTGGCTTCAAACAATACATCCCAAGCAAGCGCGCCCCGTATGGGATCAAATTGTATAAGCTCTGTGAAAGGGCCACAGGCTATACGCACAAATTCCGTGTCTATGAGGGTAAAGATCAGACCCTGGAGCCGGTCGGTTGCCCTGACTACCTGGGGAGCAGTGGGAAGACAGTCTGGGACTTGGTGTCACCCTTATTTGGCAAGGGGTACCACCTTTATGTGGACAATTTCTAAACAAGTGTGCCCCTCTTCAGGCATCTGTTTCTAGAACAGATTGGCTGCTGTGGCACCGCGCGACCTAGTCGCCGGGGCTTCCCCCAACAGCTCGTTACCACCCGTCTTGCAAGGGGGGAGAGGGCTGCCTTGTGTAATCAAGAACTGCTCGCGGTGAATCGGAGAGACAAGCGTGACGTTTACATGCTCTCCAACATTCACGCAGACACGACAATCCAAATTGAACGGGCAACCAGTGTCCTTAAAAAGCCCCTCTCGGTCCACGACTATAATTTGCTCATGGGAGGGGTGGACTTCAATGACCAGATGTTGGCTCCTTATTTACTCTCCCGCAGGACCAGACGCTGGTATAAGAAGGTATCTGTATACCTAATTCAATTGGCTATGTACAATAGTTTTGTTCTCTACAGTAAGGCTGGGAGAACAGGATCCTTCCTCAAATTTCAGGAAGAGATCATCGAGAACCTCCTGTATCCAGGAAGTTCCGTGGCCCCAACCACCAGTGTAGTGAGCCGTCTACACGAGCGACATTTCCCCAATGTCGTTGCTGGTACCTCAAACCAAGTGTTACGCCGAAAAAGATGTCGTGTCTGTAGCAGGAGTGGAATAAGGCGTGACACCCGCTATTTCTGTCCTGACTGCCCTGACCACCCTGCCCTATGCTTAGGGGAGTGTTTCCGGAAGTACCACACACAGGTACACTTAGTATAGGGATTGCATGACACAGGACAGGCACACAGGGGTCTTAGGGCCCTTTCACCCAGAGCTGCTGCAAACCTCTCCTTTCACCTGGGACAAAGTGCATAATGTACTTCGCCACATCTCTGGGCGATTTGCGCTTTGCACATTGTCCCATGGCGAAGGAGAGGTTTGTCTTCTAAAGGTAAAAAAATATAAATAAATAACAGGTAAGCAAAAAAGTTAATGTTCCTAAAGTTCAATAAAGTTTATAAAAGTTAATGTTCTGTTTCAAATGTTATATAAAGTTAATGTTAATAAATTTATTGCGTTGTTGCCTGTTTTTTTTTTTTTACCTTCTAGGTGGACCAAGCGATCAACCAGCTGCAGCACTGATGTGCATTCTGACAGAAGCATTGCACTGCTGTCAGATTACACAAAAGTCGGTGTATGCGGCGCTGCAAGACGAGATTTCTCCTCTGCAGTAAAAAAGATACGTTTGCCGAGGCTTATGAGCTGAGGGGCGGTGTTCATATGCTTTGGCAAACACTTTGTATATAAAAAAATAAAAATATTCCGGCAATGATTTATTCATCCACATCGATTGATGTGAATGGAGAAATCGGGTTTGCCAAGGCATACGGGCTGAGTGGGTTTGGATGTTGGGCGGAGCTCCTATGTCCTGGCAGACGCCTTTCGCCTCTTTTTTATTTTTGCACATTTTTTGGCAGAGATTTTTTCATCCACATTGATCGATGCGAATGAAGAAATCTGTGCCGTTCATTTTTTCTTTCAGCCCAGAGGCTGAATGGAAAAAAAATATCTCATTACCCGTATGCTCAATATAAGGAGAATGGCAGAAACTCCTAATGCTGGCCATACATGTAATGATTGCGGAGACCCTCAAATGCCAGGGCAGTACAAACACCCCACAAATGACCCCATTTTGGAAAGAAGACACCCCAAGGTATTCGCTGAGGGGCATATTGAGTCCATGAAAGATTGAACTTTTTGTCACAAGTTAGCGGAAAGGGAGACTTTGTGAGAAAAAAGAAAAAAAAATCAATTTCCGCTAACTTGTGCCAAAAAAAACAAACTTCTATGAACTTGCCATGCCCCTCACGGAATACCTTGGGGTGTCTTCTTTCCAAAATGGGGTCACATGTGGGGTATTTATACTGCCCTGGCATTTTAGGGGCCCTAAAGCGTGAGAAGAAGTCTGGAATCCAAATGCCTAAAAATGCCCTGTGAAATCCTAAAGGTACTCATTGGAATTTGGGCCCCTTTGCGCATCTTGGCTGCAAAAAAGTGTCACTCATGTGGTATCGCCGTACTCAGGAAAAGTAGGGCAATGTGTTTTGGGGTGTATTTTTACATATACCCATGCTGGGTGAGAGAAATATCTCTGTAAATTGACAACTTTGTTGTCATTTACAGAGATATTTTTTTTAACACACAGTATGGATATATGTAAAAATACACCCCAAAACACATTGCCCTACTTCTTCTGAGTACGGCGATACCACATGTGTGACACTTTTTTGCAGCCTAGGTGCGCAAAGGGGCCCAAATTCCAATGAGTACTTTTAGGATTTCACAGGGCATTTTTACGCATTTGGATTCCAAACTACTTCTCACACTTTAGGGCCCCTAAAATGCCAGGGCAGTATAAATACCTCACAAGTGACCCCATTTTAGAAAGAAGACACCCCAAGATATTCCGTGAGGGGCATGGCGAGTTCATAGAAGATAATTTTTTTTGGCACAAGTTAGCGGAAATTGTTTTTTATTTTTATATTTTTTACAAAGTCTTATATTCCACTAACTTGTGACAAAAAATAAAATTTTACATGAACTCACCATACCCCTCACAGAATACCTTGGGGTGTCTTCTTTCTAAAATGGGGTCACTTGTGGGGTATTTATACTGCCCTGGCATTTTAGGGGCCCTAAAGCGTGAGAAGTAGTTTGGAATCCAAATGCGTAAAAATGTCCTGTGAAATCCTAAAGGTACTCATTGAAATTTGGGCCCCTTTGCGCATCTTGGCTGCAAAAAAGTGTCACTCATGTCGTATCGCCGTACTCAGGAGAAGTAGGGCAATGTGTTTTGGGGTGTATTTTTACATATACCCATGCTGGGTGAGAGAAATATCTCTGTAAATTGACAACTTTGTATAAAAAAAAATTAAAAAGTTGTCATTTACAGAGATATTTTTCACACACAGTATGGATATATGTAAAAATACACCCCAAAACACATTGCCCTACTTCTTCTGAGTACGGCAATACCACATGTGTGACACTTTTTTGCAGCCTAGGTGCGCAAAGGGGCCCAAATTCCAATGAGTACTTTTAGGATTTCACAGGGAATTTTTACGCATTTGAATTCCAAACTACTTCTCACAGGCCCCTAAAATGCAAGGGCAGTATAAATACCCCACAAGTGACCCCATTTTAGAAAGAAGACACCCCAAGGTATTCCGTGAGGGGTATGGTGAGTTCATGTAAAATGTTATTTTTTGTCACAAGTTAGTGGAATATGAGACTTTGTAAGAAAAAAAAAAATTCAATTTCCGCTAACTTGTGACAAAAAATAAAAACTTCTATGAACTCACTATGCCCATCAGCGAATACCTTAGGGTGTCTACTTTGCGAAATGGGGTCATTTGTGGGGTGTTTCTACTGTCTGGGCATTGTAGAACCTCAGGAAACATGACAGGTGCTCAGAAAGTCAAAGTGCGTAAATGAATTTTTTTGCACCATAGTTTGTAAACGCTATAACTTTTACCCAAACCAATAAATATACACTTATTGCATTTTTTTTTATCAAAGACATGTAGAACAATAAATTTAGAGAAAAATTTATATAGAAATTTAGTTTTATTTGAAAAATTTTACAATGAAAGTGAAAAATGACATTTTTTTGCAAAAATTTCGGTCAATTTTGATTAATATCAAAAAAAGTTAAAATGTCAGCAGCAATGAAATACCACCAAATGAAAGCTCTATTAGTGAGAAGAAAAGGAGGTAAAATTCATTTGGGTGGTAAGTTGTATGACCGAGCAATAAACCGTGAAATTAGTGTAGTGCAGAATTGTAAAAAGTGGTCTGGTTATTAAGGGGGTTTAAGCTAGGGGGGCTGAGGTGGTTAAAGAATCGGGTTTGTATACATTGATCTGAAACCCGATTCGCTCAACACTTGTTGCCACAGACAATTAAGTCCGTTTTCCTTTGCACCAGTTTTGATATCCCTAATCTGTTCTTATCATTATCACACAAAAAAATCATTTTTTCTATATAAAGAGGCTATGAATTATAGTATACAGGTGCATCCCAATAAATTAGAATATCATCATAAATTTAATTTACTGCAGTAATTAAAATTTAAAAAGTGAAACTCATGTTATATACAGTAGATTCATTACATACAGAGTAATCTATTTCAAGCTTATAGCTAATGAAAACCCAAAAGTTTGTATCTTAGAAAAATACAATATTATATAAATCCAATGAAAAAAATATTTCGTGAATTTTTGGGTGAATATTCGCCATAAATTTGCAAATTTGATAATTCGCGATCTCCAGTCTTAATTTTCTTGATTCTGAAAATTGGCAATCATTAAATTCACAATAAAAATTTTCAATAAAAAAAATTAGCAATACGAAAATTCTCAATCAACACTACTCCGAAAGTCAAAGATATTGCAGCCTTCTCATTGGCCCACAAGCAAGAAGCAGTGAGGAATCATGGGTAGTGATGAAAAAAAAATCTAGAATATTCGCGATTACGAATATATAGCACTATATTCTAGATATTCGCAAATTTTCGAAGTGCCAATATTTGCGATAAAAATTTGTGATTAGAATATTCGTGATCAACACTAATCATTATTAAACCAGGTACTGGTAGTTTTGACAGTGTGTCAGGTGCCAAGTGCTGCTGGAAAGTGGAATCAGTGTCTCCATAAAGCTTGTTAGGAAACGAAACATGAAGTGCTCTAAAATTTCCTGGTAGACAACTGCGCTAACTTTGGACTGTGACTGTGGAGTCTTTACATTTGGACCCCAAGCAACTTGGATTGTGTGCCTCTTCTCTCTTCCTCCAGACTCTGGTAACTTGATTTTGAAAATGAAAAATTTATTTTCATCTGAAAATAGAACACTTCTCACGTTGTCCTGGGCCATGAGTGGCTTGACACAAGGAATGCAACAGTTGTAGCCCATGTTCTGGATACATCTGTGTGTGGTGTCTCTTGAAGCACTGCCTCCAGCCGCTGTTCACTCCTTGTGATTCTCCCCCAAATTCTTGAATGGCCTTTTCTTGACAATCCTTTGAAGACCACAGTTATCCCTGTTCTTGTAAAGCTTTTTCTACCACACTTTTTCCTTCAACTCAACTTTCCATTAATATGCTTGGATACAGTACTCTGTGGACAGCCAGCTTCTTTAGCAATGACCCTTTTGTAGCTTATTTTCCTTGTAGAGGCTGTCAATGACTGTCTTCTGGACAGCTTTCAAGTCAGTAGTCTTTCCCATGATTGTGTAGCTTACTGAACCAGTCTGAGGACCATTTAAAGGCTTAAGAAACCTCTGCAGGTGTTCGTGTTAATTAGTTGATCAGAGTGTGACACCATGAGTCTACAATATTGAAATTTTTCACAATATTAAAATTTTCAGAGATACTGACTTTTGGGTTTTTATTAGCTGTAAAGCATAATCATAAACGTTAAAAGAAATGAAAGCTTGAAATAGATCACTGTGTATAATGAATTTATATAACATGTGACTTTCACTTTTTGAACTGAATTACTTAAATAAATTAAATTCAAATTTAATGAGATGCACCTGTAATGTGCATAGAGGTGTATTTAAGAAAAGGTATCAGTTTGCTTCGTAACATGAATACAATGAAGCGTATTTGTTCATCCACGCTAGTAAAAGTAGTGAGAACATTAAAGGGGTTCTGTACTTTGTTTAAACTGATGATCTATCCTCTGGATAGATCATCAGCATCTGATGTGTGGGGGTCCAACACCCGGGATCCCCGCCGATCAGCTGTTAGAGAAGGCAGCGACGCTCCAGCAGCGCCTCGTCCCTTCTCACTGTTTACCGCTGGCCAAGTGACGTCACAACTTGTATCAACTGGCCTGGGCGGGGCTAAGCTCCATTCAAGGGAACGGAGCTTAGCCGCGCCCAGGCCAGTGATACTAGTCGTGACGTCACTGGTCCTGCGGTAAACAGTGAGAAGGCCGCGGCGCTGCTGTAGCGCCGCTGCCTTCTCAAACAGCTGATCGGCAGGGGTCCCGGGTGTTGGACCCCCGCACATCAGATGCTGATGATCTATCCAGAGGATAGATCATCAGTTTAAACAAAGTGCAGAACCCCTTTAAGTAGCACTTTATATGAAAATATGCAAACTGTGTACACTAAGGACAACAGAATATCCAAAGAATTGAACACAGTTACAATGTAAAGCTGGCCATACACATTAGAGTACTGTCAGCTGCTGATTATTCTGTGACCAGCCAGCCATATTAGTTGTATGGTGATATTCTGACTTTCTTCGATGGCAGATGTTGGAGGAAAGAAGGTGCTGGCTGTTGCATTTCATCATGCCCATTTATTTCGTTTTCAGGAGGGATAAGCTGCCTCTGTGTCTGGCACTGGCTTCTTCCCCTCACCCCAATCAGAACACATGCACACTTGGCTGTTCCAAGAGTATATGTGTAAGGAGTGAATGGCAGGTACAGCTATAAGCCAAAAAAGCTTTCGGCTGACAGCTATCTAATGTCTATGGCTAGCTCAAGCCCTCACCACACATGTTTGTAGTTTTTCTAGTATAACTCAAGGACTTAATGACAAAGTTCCTCAATCTCTGCATAGAATAATACTTTTCCTTTCAGAGTAGAGATTTACAACAAGTATTTTAGAACATATGCAGTGCCTGTCACCTAAATATGGGGGCAGCAATGTTCCCCTTCATTTCTGCCTTGTGTGTCCTTCTAGCACTTTGTTCTTGGAATTGGTAGTAGGTTGTATGGATGTATGGGAGGCACACATTGCAGATGATGGCACATGCTTTAGCCCCAGATTTCTTCCTTGACTGTAGGGTTTGCCCGGACAAAATGGTATGCCAGGACGACCTGGATTGCCAGGAGAACTGGTAGGTATAGAGCGCTGGTGTGCTTCTGCTGTGTGTCAGTGCCACGCTCTCTACATGTACCCCTAACCCCTGTCACACAGAAGAAGTAGGGCAGCTGTGACATGTACACATCTACCCTCCACTTTTCTGGTGTTGCCATCGTGCCATTTTGCTTTGCAGGGTGACTGTGCAGTTATGTGTGTCCCATGTGTCTTAGACCTCCCATACAAATATCTAACCGACTTCTTTTCTTTCATAGGAAGCCCTGGCTGCAGAGAGAACTATTGATATCCTGAAGGTGAGGATATCATAGGGAAAGACAAAAAAGAATGTGAGACTACAACAAAGGTTTAATTTGTTTTAGTGGCCTGTTTTTGAAGTTTGTGTGTCTAGTGGGAAATCCTTGGAACAAAGGACCAGCCACTTTATAGGGGTGATCTAGTTTATCTGATATCGCCCTGCTTCATACAGAATATTTGTGGGGACTGTGCCAATGGGCAGACCACTCCCATCGCCATGAAAGGAGAAAAAGGAGAACAAGGCCAACCTGGGATTCCTGGAGCAGAGGACTGTGAGAGGGTATGGAGATGTGAGAGGGTTTGTGTGATTTGCCTCTGTTGATGCTTGATATTGAGAGGAATTTTATGAGGTATGCTCAGAATGCATTTAACTTTAAAAAGGTTGGCCACCTTTTGTTTGTTTTTCTTACAAATCCTCTCCCCCTGGTCGGACCTGAAAAGGGAAGCATACTTATTTGCTCCTCACCACTGGGTCCCGACTCCTTCAAACCCCAGCCTTCTTGTTGTGAGCATCCAGGTTGACGCTGCTGCAGCCAATGACTGACCGCAGCAGTGATCTGACCCTCTTGCGTCATGTCAACTAGTCACGTGACATAGGGGGGACATGCCACCAGTCACTGGCTTCTGAGGTATCAAAGCAGCAGTTGACTGTGGGGACCCTAATGAGGTAGCCATGGCCAGGGATTGAAGGAGCCAGGACCCAACAGTGAGGAGTACTGTAGGTTAGGGTGCTTTCCTTTGTAGTTCTGGCCAGATCACCAAAGAGACTCGTGAGCTGCATTTTTGCACAAAAATCACAGCTATAATATTTGTAACATTGTGGAAGAGTGAAAAGTATGAAACAGAGGCACACAGTATTGAGAGCAGGGAGAGGGAGAGAGAGTACGCTTAAATGCCAAAATTGTGGCTCAAACTTTCACTGCAAAGTAAGCCAACCGAAAAGGTGATGTAAATTTAGACAAAAATGTCTAATCATTGTCCAAATACATCATCCAGTATGAGACACTGTGAAAATGAGTATGTAGGGTAGGTGCCCTGAAAAATAACCATAGCTTTTTTTTTTTTGTGAAAATCCAGAGAAATGCTTCCTTATATTTTTATGCAAATAAGGCTTTCAGTGCACCATGGAGAGGCCTGCCCCAATTGGTGCACCATCAGCTCTCTCTCCCAACTCCGCCATGCACTTTGGCTGAGTGTGAATGTGTTGTCAATGGGGAGAAAAGAGAGAGACACTGCCATTCACTTCTGACTGCGGATTACCTCTTGGGAAAAGAAAAGGATTAGGAGACAAAATTCAGTTCACCTGATCCTTCTCTCCTTGATAACATCTGTTGGCAGAGAGTTGTGAGCTCCCCACATACAATAAAAATATATGATGATCTTTATTTTCTCAAGATACATAAATCAATATTTCATAAACATTCCTAGCGCAGTTATGCTTATACCCTTTAAAATGCATTTTGTGCCCTTACCTTAAATATGTATTCAAGTGGCAGAACTGGGCATTAGTCTCACATTTCCAGCCTTACATTCCAGAAAAATAATGAACTGGCATGGGTTAGTACGACTTAGACTTTAAGACAAAGAGTGGGCTGTATGATAAAGTGGTGTGGATGTGTGACAAGGTTATATGGCATTTCAGAAGGAGTTGTAGCTGTGTTTGTGTATTGCAGCTATATATGTACATAACAGATGTAATATATGCCATGTTGCTTTAGTACATTGTTTCTAAAGGTGTTTGTTAATGTTGCAACAAATGACTATTGTCCAATTGTCCAAGCAATGTAACTTTGAATAAATGAATAATAGTAATGTACATACTGTTCAGTCCCTTCTCTCTGTCTAAACTATGACGCTTGTATGTGGTATTACTACGGTATTTTTTTTTAATAAAATTTCAGTAATACTACTCTTGAAGCTAAAAAATAACAAGCACACTGATTTTCTGTATAGTACCCATCTAACCAAGCATTGGATCTTTAAAGATTATCGGGGGAATTTATCATTTGTGGTGGTTTTGGTCTCAGTTTTAGTCAGTTTTTTCTTTGCGAGGGTGCACCAAATTTATGAAATGGAACACACAGTATATATTTGGCGCAAGACCAATGTGGTGTACATCTATGTCTGTATAAGTACACCAGGAGGCTGCTTGACGTAGAGATGCAACCGTTTTCGCACATCATAAATGAGACTTAAAGGTGTTCTAATCTGAAATCCTAACCTACTTTTTATACCACTACTGAAACTGGTGAGGCTCACCAAATGATGCACAATTTGACCAAATGTCACAAAAATATGCACCAAATGTTCCACATGGACATCACTTGCAACATTTTTATGCCACAAAACTGCCATAGCAGATTTAATAAATGCCCTTCTATGTTTAAAGACAATGCTGTTATGAGCTTTATGTGTTACAAGTGTCAGTGGTTGTAAACTAATTCAATTAACCCTATAATATGTGTTTCCTTTCTATGAAATAATCTTCCTAATACTTGTTTTTGCACTTTGTAGTGCCTTTCGGAGAAGAATGAGGAAGTGGTAAGAATTTTACCGAGTACTATTTTTGATCAGCTACCTGTGCCATACATACATTATATTTTTTAATACAGAGGCCACACAAAAATCTCAAAATATTCCACACTTTAGGGAGATGAACCCGATTCTGGATGCCCAGGCCACCCAGGTATCCCAGGAGTACCTGGTCTAAAGGGTGAAGAGGTAAGGAATCCGCACTTTGCTGCAGATTACATTTTTGTAGAATCTTCTTAATCTCTTTCTTTGATTTGTCTCTGTCAGGGATCTCCAGGTGCAAGAGGATTTCCCGGCCCTCCAGGATCACCAGTAAGTAATCGCATTTTTCCAAAATACAACAAACGGAAATACTTTTCACATATAATGCTATTGTGTTAGCAATGAGAAATATCATCTTTATACTAAGCAGTACTTCATTCATACCCATTGAATGAATGAACTGCTTGTTCAACATTGGAGAGATCATGAGATATGCACATTTATGTTTGTTGCCTCATACTCCCTCGAAAGCATCTTCTTTTGACAGCTGTTCCACCTCATAAAAGATCAGGTAAAGATTAATCCGCACAGCTGATGTGCAGAATTTTGCTTTTCCCACCTTAAGAGAAGCCATCGAGCTCTTTAAAGGAAAACAAAATTGAATATTTCCTCAATTAGCCTTTAATTGTATTTTCAATTTTCTCTAGACTATCTACTATTTTGAGCAGATTATAATGCAAATATTTTATTAGACAGTGTGTTTCTCTAGTATTGATGCCAGATCACATTGGGTCACTGATGTGAGTTGTTTGCAGACAGAATAACTGAGAGAATATGAGAAATCCTATGAAATCATACATGAAAATTGCAAAATAATGTTATCTGGGTTATTTCTTTAGGAAAATATGCTATCAAGTTCAAAATGTAACATTTAACAACGCTAACAGTATTAATAATAGTGTTGATGCTCCTCTCTTCAGAGGGTTAGGTTGTGTCACTTTCTTGGAAACAGGGTTCTCTTGTTCCTCCTTCCACCGACAGTGGCTTTTGGATTGTGATACCCCTATTTTTTCCCTCAGGGGCTCCCAGGTTTCCCAGGCTCTCCTGGCTCCCCCGGACTACCTGTAAGAATATAACTCTCATCCCACCTGCTCGCTCGCTTATCCTCAATTCCCAATGCACATAACTTCACAAATGCTGTGCCAATAAGCTCACCTCTTGTTGCCACCCTTGATGCGACTTCAAATTTCATCCCTTATGTGCCCAAAGTCTTATCACTTGTGAGACAATCGTTTTCCCTTGTGTTTCAAAATTCACCATCTTTGTCTGAAAATCTTCTCAAACTGCCACATTCCCATTCTATTTTGTCTGCTTATATTGGAGGTACAAGTAGGTGTGTGTAGATAAAGAACTGAATAGCAAGGAACAATACAAGAACGGATAAGGTATTATAAGTAGATCAGAGATGTAAGAATGTTTTGGTGTAACAGTCTACACATAGTGGTTTTAAAAGCTAGCCAAGCCATTTACATAAATCGGGAGTATTAGAAATTTGAACTTCATGATGAGTTTTAGATTTCCACTGAAGGTTTCAGATGTGATCTACAGAACAGAAGCCATCACAATGAAAGTGCAGTCCAGTCTGCAGGCAGCATGTTATAGTGCAGGAGGAGCTGAGCAGATTGATTTATAGTTTTGTGGGAAAAGGTTCAGCAAAACTTGTAAATTATTAATTTATCTCCTAACTCTGGAATTAGGAGCCCAGTGGGAGGTCCTATTAAGTGACTAACAGCTATCTCTATATACATAGTAATAGAGGGAAGGCTGTCGATCCTTTAGTAGGACGACCACTGGAATCCTACACCCATTATTAGCAGATATACTCTACTGTTATACTGAATCTTTTCCCACAAAACTAAATATCAAAACTATTCAGCTACTTCTGATCTATAACATCCTTTCTGCAGATCGTATTTGCACTCCTCAACATTGAAATTGAAACACCAAGGAGGAAAATTTGTGGAATTATGGAAATCACAGGATCAAAAGATATGTTAATGATATGCAAAAGATAAAAAATGGAAACAAAGAGGGCGATTTATCAAGGATGGTATTCCCATACGCCAGTTTTGATCACCCTTCGCTGGAATAAGATGAGCCTAGTTTATTAAAAGGCAAATGCCTGTTTGCATCTCTGGCACTCCATGCATCAAGAACTGAAATGTACACCAGCCAGGGGCTGAAGTATACTTGAGCTATAACTTATACCGGTTTCTGGAATAAGTTATATTAAATCCGTCAGGCTGTGCTAAGCCCCACTCCCTCCTGAAAAGCCCGGTCCGTTTTCATTGCCAGTTTAGAAAAGTGTCAAGAAACTTAAAATTATGGTGCATATATGGCTTGCCATAATTAGCAACCTTTTCACGCCACAATGGTGGCATAAAAGCTTTCATAAATTACCCTTAAAATATTCCAAATATCCCAGTTTATTCAGTATCGAGTATGAGCACAACGCACAGAAAAACACAAATTTACACACCTTGGCATGCTATTAATCGTTTTCTGAGGAATGTTCTGCAATGCTTAATGCACCTGGGAATGCAAATCATCAAGATCAAGAAAGATGTGCTTGATGGGAGACAAGTCTTGAGATGCTGCAGGCCATGGTATTACATTTAGGACACAAAGGCTGCTCACAGTAGCATGACCACTATGTGACCTGGTGTTGCCCTGTTAAAAAACAGTGCATGGGACACTTTGAAGAAATGGTTGTACCACTGGTTCCATGACCAAATCAATATAACGCTGAGATGTTATGGTATATAAAATTAAGACTACAGGGTCTGGCTACTGTAAATTATGCCACCACACACCATAATCCTGGCAGTAGGACCAGTATTATGTTATTTTGTGAAGGCCTCTTAATGGCATTGACCGTATGGTTTCCAGACCAAGCTATCACTGTGTCCAAGACAAAACTTCATCGCTGAAGTGGATTATGAGGTCAATGGATCACCTGTTGCTGGCTGTCTGGCTCATAGCCCAATGTCATGCAAAAACCTTAGAATAGTTTGTGTAGACAATGCTTGCAGCCCTAGGCTTGGAATGTGACATCCAATTTCACTTGCAGTACGGAATGGATCACTATGCACCATTCTTCTAAATAGACGATCTATCCATGCAGAGTGTCGCCTCTGTGGACCTTTTGCTGTCATTTGAGTGAGTTAGTTCTCCCAAACACTGGGAGATGCCCCATTGAACAGTGATGACATCTCAGTCAAGGCGTATAATGCTCTGCCTGAGTGATAAACCAAGGTCTTTCAGTTCAAGGGTTCTGTCCCTCTCACTTTGCGACAAGTGATGATAACTGACACGTTGATGAACAGGAGGCATTGCACAATCATCCCACACAACTTGATTTTTGAGGTCTCATGTGGGTATAAAACTTTGCTTTTAATTTGACTATTATGCCCTTTCCACATACGACAGATTGGAGCCAGGTGCTTTAAAATGTAATCATCTGCAGATCTTAACAACACCAGCTACTTCCTCGATTTGCATAAACTTTGCTTGTTCTTCTTGGTGTTGCAATTTCAATGTTGAGGTGTATTATTTTCAATGTGTCAGGTTTTCTATTACTACTTTTTAGTAATGTTTTTCCATATTACTCACAATTTTTTGTATGGATTTGTATGGAGTTTCATTCAGGATCCTGTAATGGCCATAGATTTGGTCCTCAACATCACTATAGAGTATGGGCTTCTTAGACAAATAGAAAATGCCCAGATGTATTACTGTACCTAGTAGCCTATGTGAGATCTGCTGGAAAACCATGAGGGCCAGATTTGGCCACCACATACTTTATGTACAGTACATTGTATGTCCCCCATGAACGTCCTACCCCACCTTTATATCATTTTGCTAAGCATTATGTCACTACTATAATGTTATAGCATCATCCTGTCCTCCCATGTTATGTGTCCCTGTGAGCCCAATGTCTTATTGTCCTAGTCAAGTCTACATGTGTTTGTTGACCTAACCTAGCTGTTTCTGCATCTGTTTTTGGTGAATGGGATTCCTTCATTCTGCCATCTTTGGTGTACCTTTTACTGTACCATATATCCGGGGTCTGTATCAAGCAATCGGGCTATGATAACACCTGCTTAAAAACCATTGGCAGATGAATATTTAATTGATCTGTTCTAGGAGTTCTAACTCAATGACTTTCATGTAAATGTCATGTAGAACTCAAAAGTGCATCTGTAGGAATATATTTTAATCATCATTCCAATATTATATTTGATTGAAACAGCTTACAGCTGTTGTTGGGAACCAATACTTAAATATTCTAAAACATAATATGCTATCTACTCCAATTAAGTATAGCCTGATACATATCCCTACATCCTTTTGTAACTGTAACTGGTGTTATGTACAGTGTACAACCCCGCACTTGTGTTACTGATATTCTTCTCTGGTTAAATCTCTAACTTCTCACCTATTTAACCAATAATTAGCCTGATGCTAATCTTGACTTTTCATTCAGATTAAAATTACAATACATGGCTATACCAAATACCAGAATATCTTCCACTTGAAGGTGCATTCTTCAAATTGTTATAAAAGTTTTCTTCTAAGTTTAAAAAAATATTGTGACATATAGAACACCCACACTTGATTAAAATCATGTGTCATTGTAAGCAAGTGTCAATATAAAAATCCAATTTCCAGGTAAGGTACCCTCCTCTAACCATGGAAAATGGGTAAGTATTAAAGTGGTCCTCCGGGCTTTTAATATTGATGACCTCAGGATAGGTCATCAATATCAGAATGGCGGGAGTCCGACACCCGGCACCCCCGCCGATCAGCTGTTTAAAGAGGAGGTGCCGCCGTGCCAGCGCTGCCTCCTCTTCACTGTTTACCTTCTCGCCGTCGCCTCTGCAGCGGTGAGCAGGTGTGATTACACCTAACCGTCCCATTCATTCCAATGGGACGGATCATTCCCATACACTTGTATAGGAGCAATCCGTCCCATTGAAATTAATGAGACGGCTTGGGTGTAATTACACCTGCTCACCATTGCAGAGGCGACGTTGAGAAGGTAAACAGTGAAGAGGAGGCAGCGCTGGTGTCGGACTCCTGCCATTCTGACATTGATGACCTATCCTGAGGATAGGTTATCAATATTAAAAGCCCGGAGAACCACTTTAATTCTGCTCCAAACACTGGGAAATAAGCTCCAGATTAATGGTATTATCTGGGGTTTACTCCTAGGGAAAATCATCAGAAAGAAATATATACCATATTTATTTTATTTTTCAAGGGTATGCAAGGGGAAAGAGGACCACCTGGGCCTTATGGAGAAAAAGGAGAGCAGGTAAGACATTACTGACAGGATTTTGGTCAGCATTTTGTATCAGAAGCTGTATGCCAAATCCAAGAGAAAGTGCAAAACTTCTCTGTAGGTTTCACTCTTGGTTTTGGCTTACAAATACTGACAAATTCCATTAATTTTAAAAATAAAGGGAAAAGACTGAAGAAAGTATTCACACCAGTATAAAGGTGAAATTGTAGTCTTGAGATTGTAAAAGGGAATGATGTGGGTTTCATGTGTATACTGGTATTTTTTCACACTTCACACACCAGATCACTTATGATTATGTTTATGCAAAGTACCGTCTCCAAAACTCTGAACCTAATTAAAGTAATAAAACATTTTTATTGTTTGGATTTTGAAAAGGATGCACTGCTTGAATAAGCCTTACACGAGTGCTATTTAAATACTGCAAATATCAAAATACTTAATTTTATGTGCCTATATTTTTTTAATTGCAAAGTAGTACTTTACTAGCATCAATAATTTACATTATAGAGGTAACAAGCCAAAAATCTGTAACATTTCTTATCATCCATTTAAGTTACTATGATGCTTATCTATGTTAACAAGGGGTGTCCCCATTTTTTTTTTTGCAGTAAAAGTTTTCTTAACTTTTGATTTTTTTAATAAACATACAAAGAGATTAAAAAAGTCAACATTACAAAAATAGCCTTGCAAATATTTGACATTAAAGGCTATGTACCTTTAAAAAAAAAACTGTTAACCATTGGTGGCAGAATGGCTGAATATTTCTAATAAAGGCCAATTGAAAATAAGATTTTTAGCCAAAAATTAGTAAAATGCAATCATAAACAAAAATTTTCTCCCGAGGGTGTATATAGCCTTTAAGAATTTAAATGCTATGAACAGAAAAATATATTTGAGGTTTACAGAATAAAAACAAACTACAGTAACTGTGATATAGAAAGCTGCCTATATACAAAGTATACAGCTCACTTTACAAATAGCAAAGATGCAGAAGTCAAAACCAGGAGTGAATTCCGAAAGGAGAAGTCATATCTGTGCTTGAAGGGGTTTTCTGGGAATTTCACACTGACCTATCCTCTCGATAGGTCATCAGTATCTGATCGGTGGGGGTCTGACACCTAGGTCCCCCGCCAATCAGCTGTTTGAAAAGGCACCGATGCTCATAGTAGAGTTTCGACCTTCTCACAGCCTTCCCTAGGTCAAGTGACGTCATGTTCATCGGTCACATGGCCTAGGTGCAGCTCAATCCCATTGAAGTGAATGGAGCTGAGCTGCGACACTAAACACAGCTGCTATACAATGTATGGTGCTGTGCTTAGTTTGCTGAGAGAAGGCCATAGTGCTACTGTAAGCACTGGTGCCTTTTAAACAGCAGACCCCCACCAATCAGATACTGATGACCTATTCAGAAGATAGGTCATCAGTTTAAAACTTCCGGAATACCTCTTTATTACTTTCTTTACTTTTATGATCCACTCCTGATTTTGGCTTCCAAAACTTTATCAGGAAACCCAAATGTGTGGCCATATCTTAAAACTGTAGAGCTGCATAACTGGACAGAAGAAGAGAAAGAAAAGCTGTACAGATAGAGGGAGAGGGGATAAAATCACAACAAAAACTTTTAGATTTTTTTTTTCTTTCTTGCTAAAAAGATACCCCTTGTTTGAACCCACAGTGACAGTTCCATTTATGCATTTTGGGTCTGATACATCACTTAGCACTTCATAGCCCATCAAAAAATTGACAAATATAAATTATATTTCTCTCATAAAATGTATAAGGAACACTTTTTTGTTTTATTAAGGCACACTCAGATACTTGTATAAAGCCTCATGCAGACGTCCGTGGAACACGGTCCGTGAGATACTGGACTGGCATCCTCCTGAGTGCAGGAGCGCATGGCGTCATTGGTTGCTATGATGCCGTGCGCTTCATGCCGCCACTGCTGTACAGCAATACACTCCAACAGATTATACGAGTGTATTACTGTAAAGCATCGGGGGCACGAAGCGCACGGCGTCATAGCATCCAATGACGCCATGCGCTCCTGCACTCAGGAGGATGCCAGTCCAGTATCTCACGGACCGTGTTCCATGGACGTCTGTATGAGGCTTAAGTTTGCTTCTTTTATTAATTTAGGGACCCCCTGGTCTTCCTGGATATCCTGGAAGTTTGGGCTCGCCAGGACTTCCTGTAAGTAGATAAAACCATAAAACAGTCACATTTTGTCCTAATATGTCCCGATCCATATGTAAATTGCAAGATTATATATTTAGTCTTATGCAACATTACTACTAATCATTTTCATTTAGACAGTGCCAAGATAAAATGTCAAGTCAAGACATTATGTTGGGATTTTAGTGCATCAGGTAAAAAAAAATATTCTCATGTGGTGTTATATGGCTGAATGCACCCAACTTATGCTTTTCAGGGTAGTAAGGGTGAACGAGGATACACTGGACCAGCAGGAGAAAAAGGAGAATCGGTAAGTTATGATGATGCTGTACAGATTTGTTTAAATTTACAGACAAGACCTCCCTAATATTCGCTTCACGTTTTACACACAAATGGCAGTATATGCAATAAAGTTAGGTGCATTATCTGGAGATATATTTGACTATATTCATAAACTGCTATGCAGCAGAAATAAAAGAAAGCCTAAAAAAAGTTAACTTCCCCTTAAAAAAGAAAAGTAATCTTTATAACAGATGGCAACTGAATATAGTTTTTGTTAGATCTCTGTCAAATCTGTAAAAAAAAGTTAAGTGTTGGTTTGCACGTGCATGCTTGTACGAATAAGACATTGCACTGGAGCATTGTATCTCAGTAACTACTTTTACTTGATTTCTTATTAGAGATAGGCCTCATGCACACGACCGTGGTGTGTTTTGCGGTCCGCAAAACACGGATGGTGTCCGTGCGCATTCCGCAATTTGCGGAACGGCACGGACAGCCTTTAATATAAATGCCTATTCTTGTCCGCAAAGCGCAGACAAGAATAGGACATGTTACTTTTTTTAGCGGGGCCACGGAACGGAGCAACGGATACGGACAGCACACGGAGTGCAGTTCAATTTGGTCCGAATAAATTGGGTCTGCATCGAAAGTGCACTTATTGTCCTAAAAAGTCATGTATGAAACTCTGAGGTCTCCTAGGATTGTATCCAAACCTTTTCAAGCTCTTTAACGCCAGGACAGCATTAGTAATGTAAAAGTGACAGCAACATATATGACTATGGGTAAATGATAGCTGGTGCTCACAAATAGCCTGTTTAAAAACACATTGCGCTGTTGTATTTTTTTTTTAAATACAAAATGATCCAAAAATGATCCTATTTTGGTGGAAGTTGCCTTTATCACTGTCTTCTGGCCTGTAAAATGGTGGTTGCGATTTTGTGAGATTTATGAGGGACAAATCCCCAAAAAATCGGGTTCACTGGAAACCCAAGTTTTGAGAAAATTTGTCATGAATTTGGTCCGTTTAAAGTGGATTTGCTCATTTCTATTTCTTCTTCAATTTCTGTATATTCTTTTATGAATATTTTCCAAGCATTTTTTTAAAATATTACATCTGTATATATTTTTTTCCTTTTTAAAACATAAGGGTCCTCCTGGTATTCCTGGCATTCCTGGGCCTTCTGGACCAGCGGTAAGATCTTAATTCTAATTTTATTTTCATGTGCTTGCAAATAATAATCAAATATGTGACAGGACTGTAATATACTTGTTCAGGGACCAAGAGGAGAAAGAGGACTCTCAGGAAACTCTGGAGAGAAAGGTGATCAGGTAAGTAGCTGCTACATTGAATGGTGTGCCCCTCTATTGTCTTTTTTTGTACTGGATATGTTGCACTATTGTGTGCTAAGCTAGACATAATGTGATCTCAATGTTTATTTAAAGAGTAACTATATTTTACAAAAACATTTCATAGATCACAGAGACATATTAATGTTTTGTTGGATGGGGTTTGAGAGTTGAGACCCCTGCCCATTTCTAAAACGAGGAGTTAGAAGGGTTAGCTGAGTGCTGTCTCTCCCCACTGTTGAAGATGAAAATGAAGATGGCTTTAATATAAACTTTATTTGTCCATTTACATCTTCAGCAGTGAGGAGAGACACTTATCCCATAAGAATATGGATCCATGGGGGGGTCCAACCTCTGTGATCATGAGAATTGAGGTCTCTAAATTCCTATGTGAATAGAGCAGTAAACCACATGCAATGGCCACTGTCCAATTCAATTCTATTGGATTGATGAAGAAAGTGCTTGCTTCTAGTTTCTTCAGACCCATAAAAGTGAACAGAGTGGTGGTTACACATGCGCACAGCTGCAACTCTGAGACCATGAGTCTGGCGAACACTGAAGTCCCTAGTGTTTGTGGGAAAACCCTTTAAATCTTAATTTAAAATCTGACATTCTAGTAGTGCCTGCCATCTTCATCTCATGTTGTCTCATTGTTTAGCTTTCTCTGAACTGGCATGTATATCCATTATCTTCAACACTGTTGAAGTACATGTTCTGACCAAATTGTCCTCTTCACATAACAGTTACATTTTCCTAAAATGTTTTTAAAAAACTGGGATTAGAGCATTATACCTGTGTCACTGGCATCCTTTGCCCACCACTGTCCCGCTTCTCCTAGTGGGCATGGGCACACTACTTACTCAGCCTGCTTCTCCTTCTGTTTGACAGTCCGGGTCCACACTCTGTTTCTCCCTATGTGGCGCCAGTTCCGGTCGCTGGTGCTACCAATGAATCCTGTTGCAGGCCGCCTGGCCTGTTCCTTTGCACGCTCAATCCTGGCCTCTAAAAGGACCAGCACATGTCCAGTTCTGTCCCCAACCTATGTCTGTCAGTCCTTGAATACTTTAGGTACCTTCCCCAGTGGGAGGGTGGTGAGCTTTAGCTTCCTAGTCTAGATACCAGCAAAGGTGTGAATTTCTGCCTGACAACTGACCCTGACTTCTAATCACCTGTCCTGACCTTAGCCTGTTAACCATATTACTTCATTGCCGTCTGCCTTCACTACACATATTGCCTTCGCACCAATGTGTCAACAGCAGTGGGAATATCTTAGGAGGTAGTGGCCTGGTAGTTCCCCCACAGCAAAGTCCAGATCCCTGTACAGTGGTTAAAGGGTGAATACTAGGGGACTGCCAGGATAACGCCATTAGGGTTAGCCCAAAGCCTAGCTGGTTGGTTGGTACAGTGGGTCCACAACCACCGTCAATAACAAAACCTGCAACCCGTTTTGGATTTGATCCAAGTTTTACAAAACAAGGCTACAAATGCACCATGCAATGTCCCAGCATATCTGCATCCATGCAGCCCTAATCTCAATAAATGATATCATATCATGACATACATATATCTAGTCCAGTATACAACATATTTCATTAACCTTTATTCCAGACATTTTCAGATGTTCTCCCTGGGGTCTCACCTGCTAACCACAAACTCTTAGCATTGATAAGGACAATTCTAGAATGGGTATGAGGATTATGACAAGTCATTCACAGTGAATTTTACTGTAGCTTATCTCTTTCTTTGTAATCACAGGGATTCCCAGGTCCACCTGGACTCCCCGGGCTTCAAGTAAGTAATTACAAATAAACTTGTTTTTCTAATAGGTCTGTAAGGCTGAGTTCATACCAGCATTATGATTACCGTTGTTTTGTTCCATTAGAGGAGCATAACAAATAAAATAACTGAAGTCTTGGATTTGGCACATAATTGACTCAAAGAAGTCAAAAAAGATTGACAGATTGAAACCATTGACTATAATGGGGCCTATTCAGTTTTCATTTAGGAGCCTACTTTTTTAGCAAAGAAAAGGTCCTGCATGAAGGACTTTTTTCTAAATTCTTCATGGAATTTGCAAAAGAGGGCCATCGAATGAAGTCTCCAAAGCAGATGTGAACATGCCCTGACTGTTCATGTATAGTGAACAGTGGATTTTAGTGTCTATTTAAAGGGAGTCTGTCAGCACTTCTGACCATGCTAAACTGTTGACAGCACTAGGTAGAGGCTGGGGAGAGCAGTACAAACTAAATAGCATAGCATATCTTTAATTTTACTTTTTTGTGAATATAATTTTTTTATTTTGCCAGATTCTGTTTCTGTAAGTGCCCCAGGTGAGGCTTGTGAAATGCACTTTGCCCTCTGAACTGAGCTGGTTCACAGTCCTTCCCCTCAGGGAGGGTTTGAAACGCAATTCAGAGAGCACTTCACAGTGAAACACTCCCTTGGGCACATGCAATAGCAGAATCTAGCAGAATAAAACTTCATATTAACACTACTCCAGATGAGAAAAGCTCCATAAAGGGTATGCTTGAACTGTTCTGTACGGCCCCTACCTAGTGCTGTTTAACATGGTCAAAACTGCTTACAGATTCCTTTTAAAAGAGTTTATGGCCGCAAAATATTTATACTGCATATTGCGGTGTATTCCCTTTTCATACATTTCTAATACCCTTTGATGTAAAGTAATTTCTTATTAATTTGACTGGGCACCCAGGAACTAGTATGGTATTTGCATTGTATTTGTGACTATGAGATCAAGATATCTAATTATATCCTAATTTCAGGGACCCCCCGGATTTCCAGGAAAACCAGGCTCAACAGGACCACCTGGGCCACTTGCTGAGAAGGTAATTTTTACTCATATACAATGCATTTGGAAAGTCTTCAGACCCTTTCATTTTTTTAACATTTTGTTATGTTGCTAAAATAAAAAATATACATATTATTTTTTCCCCCATCATTCGGTGCTCAATACTCCATAGTGAGTAAGTGAAAACAGAATGTTAGAAATAAGTATTCAGACCTTTTACTCAGCACTTAGTTGAAGCACCTTTGGCTTCAGTCTTCTTGGGTATGATGACACAAGGTTGCACATCTGGATTTGGGTATTTTCTGCCATTCATCTCTGCAGATCAGGATGGGGACGGGGACCGTTGGTGGACAGCCATTTTTAGGTCTCTCCATAGATGTTTAATTCAAGTCAGGGCTCTGGCTGGGCCACTCAAGGACATACACAGAGTTATCCCTAAGTCACTCCTCTGTTGTCTTGGCTGTGTGCTTAGTGTCACAGGATCTTGTTGGAAGGCGAACCTTCAGTCCAGTCTGAGGACCAGACCCTAAGGTTTTCTTAAGAATATCACTGTACTTTGCTCCTTTTAGCTTTCCCTCAACCCTGACCAGTCTCCCTGTTCCAGCCACTGAAAAACACCCCCACAGCATGATGATGAGACCACCATGCTTCACTGTAGGGATAGCATTTTGCAGGTGATGAGCAGTGTCTGGTTTCCTCCAGACATGACACTTAGATTTCAGGCCAAAAAGTTCAATCTTGGTTTAATCAGGCCAGAGAATCTGGATTTTCACAGTACTTTAGGTGCTTTTTTTGTAAATTCCTGGTGCATTTCCATGTGTCTTTTACTGAGGAGAGGCTTCTTTATGGCCACTTTGCTATAAAGCACATATTGATGGAATGCTGCAGTGATGGTTAATCTTCTGGAGATTTCTCGCATCTACACACAGGATCTTTACAGGTGCAAATACTTTTGTCCATGTGGAATTTGAGTTTTCCCTAAATTTGAAAGCATTTCTAAAATTCTGATCCTAGTAAAAAATTAAGTTGATTTGCACATAGCTCAAACAAATGTCCCATCTACGAACCCTCTCACCTCACTTTACACCCCTCTAATTACTTCGATCACATGGGCATTCCCATTTAATGTAAGATAATTCATATAAAATTATCTACCAGTATACCGCCACACCTGTGAAAACACATAGATGGTTCCCCTCCATCTCCGACCTTTGCTAGTAAAAAACGTTAGATGGTTAGACCATAATGGTCTGACGCTGAACAGCCATTTGTTGGTGCAGTGACAGGACCATTGGGTGGGTGAAGAAACTTCTTTATTGAAAGGCTAAAACTTCAGTTAGGCAACGCATATCGGAGCTCTAGGGCTTCTTTTTCAAGTCTGGTTGCAGTAAAGATACTGTCCTGTCAAGCCACAATCCATTTGGAAGAGCCACTCATGGCTGATGATGTGCTTAATCACAGGCCTCAACGGTCACATCTGCTTAAACGCTAAATTCACAGCGTTCAAGCAGAAGCGACCACTGAGACCTGTTATCGGGACCAAGCCACTTCCTAGTCTTCCGGGGATTGGAAGTGGCTGGGAACGGAGCAGCAGTAGACAGGTGAGAACCCCTTTAAAAACATTTTTTATTTATTTATGAATGTGAACTTGCAAATAACATTTAAAAAAATGCATAAAGTTATTATAGAGCTAATTTCTCAGTAACAAAACACTCCTTTATCTAACATACAATCACTTCAGGGCTATACTTTGATTAATTCAGCTTTGACTTACTTAAATACATCATAGAAATAAAAGGACATTAGAACTATTATCTGCATTACGCATAAAATGTGTTGCTAAAGCGAATCTGTTCTGAAAATATGCTTCACTATTTAAAAACAGCATATTATCCTGACAGGTCTGCTGAGCCATTATATCAAATGGCATGAAAATATTGCCAAGAATAAGAACCAAGAAGAAAGTACAGAAAATAATTGTACACTGTATGCATGAGCATGAAGCTTGCCCAACCTCCCAAACTCTTCTCGGCTTATTGCCCCCTCACCACTAATTGACAGCTCCTGATGTATATGCCTGTGCACTTTGACAGCTGTGAGATTATCCTTAGACAGAAGTAATATACATTTCTGTTACCTATCATTTAATTAATTGCATTTACAGTAAACATGAGTAAGTCTAGCCATGGTTATTCCTAATCTGTCCAAACAAAGCCGATTGACCATCATCTGGTTATCACTAAGCATTCTCAAACCCTTGAGTCTGGTGGAAGGCACATCTGGCCAAGCATTTTACTTGCAGTGGTTTATGAATGGACATGCAATACATGGACAGGTCAGGTACAGAGCACTCTTGCTCACAGGCAGTGTTCTGAAAAAGGAAACAACCCCTTTAAACCAACTGTTGAATATTTATTAAAGGGGAGAGAAGATGGATATGAAAAACTAATTATGTTGGATTATAGAGAGTTATTCAGTACATTATATCCAGTGTTGTGTAAAGGTTTTCTTTTATTGTTTTCAAACTCATGACGTTATGTTATTTTCTTATGCTCTTATCTTTGTAAAGGGTGCAGAGGGACAACGTGGTTCTCCTGGATTAAGTGGTCCACCTGGATCTCCAGGGTCCCCCGGAATACAGGTATAAATACAGCTGTTTCTTAGAGAATGAATGTGTGATGTACTAGAATACCATTAATATAATTATGTATTAATATATATAGGGTCCACCTGGCATTGAGGGTCTAGATGGAAAAGATGGGAAACCTGGCTCAAGGGTATGTATCAGATTAAAATGTATAGTTGTAAAATGAATTCTATCACTCATATTAAGAGGATTGAGAAGCTCTCTTGGTGTGCAAAGCAGAATATTGCTATCTCAATCCCCAAGATGCAGCATGATAACTGTCATATTGACAAATATCACCCCAATTTTCCCAGTAGCGTGCCCATTTGGCCCTATTACATATACATGATGACTTGCATGTCTGAATAGTTGACCCATTTTATTCTGACTTCCTGCATGCTTCTCCTTCATTATGGTGTCAGATACAACTTAATTGAGGAGACTGTAGGTTCAGCATTACGCTGCCATTCTGTCACTGGTGCCTGAGAATTGTTCTTTACCCCTGCAGCTTTTTGAGCCACTTGTACACAGTGGGCCAGATTTTCTAATGTGTCTTTTCCTAACATCTGTCTAAAAATGTGGTGCAAATTAGCACATTCTGGTGCAAATATGATTTCTACACTTTTTTCAGTTTTATAAAAAAAAAACTGGTGCTTCAATAGAAAGGGGCATGGTCTAAGATGCACCATTTTGCACCAAATTTGCACCACAATTCTAGCGTACAATTCTGTCTCAAAGTAAGCCAACCAATAGTTGGTATAGAGACAGACGAAAGCGTCTATCCCTGCGCCACATATACCATCTGACCTGAGCAGCTGTGATAAATCTGGTGCAGGTCTAGATTCCATCTATAGCAGTGTTCCTCAACTCCAGTCCCCAGGGCCCACCTGCTTGTCATGATTTGAGAATATCCCACAAAATGAAAACCTGTGGTAAGTCCAGATGCATTGACACGACTTATATCACCTGCCCAATACTAAAGAAATCCTGAAAACTTGACCGGCAGGTGGGTCCTGAGGACTGGAGTTGAGGAACACTGATCTATAGGATTAGTAAATCTGGGCCTGTGTCTGCACCACTGTATTAAAAATGTAAAGGTGCAACATATTTGAAATCATTACTTTGTGCACCCTTACCTGAAGTCACTGACGGCGCCCTAGAGGGTCACCTATCCTACATACACCATATCCTGGCCCTGCTCATATTTATAGAACATTTGGTGCTAATAGAAAAAATATTATTTGATAAAGTTTAGACCTGTGTGTAATTTTTGTTGTGGTTTGAAGCTAAAATGTAAGTGATTTCCTATTAAAACACTAGTTGCTTTTAAAATTTTGTCTTGTCTTTTATTTACAGGGTGAACCAGGTTCTCCAGGTCTTCATGGACATAAGGGCATTCCGGTGAGTTAAAGCATAATGCCAAGTTTGTAACTTTGTTATCTGATAGAAATATCAGCTCCATTTTACAGGTCATTTTAGTATTTGTACATGATTGTGTTCCATAAATTAATAATAATCTTGTTAAACTTATTATAGGGATTTAAAGGACAACCAGGACACAAGGGCCTGCCAGGAGCAAAGGTACAATTATTCACAGTATTAATTATCATTATAGATCTGGATATAACTACACATTTATTTTACCTAATAAACACATTTTCATTTGTCAATCTCTGTTTCAGGGAGACTGTGGGCCTTCTGGACCTCAAGGAAGCCCAGGAAGGCCAGGAGCAGAGGTAAGCTCGCAACTCAATTCATCAGCTTGTAAAAGCTGTAGGTGATCTATTATTGTGAAAAATGCTATAAATATAAATTGTATCTAGGGTGATCCTGGTCCAATGGGTCCACAGGGACGTCCAGGTCCTCCAGGTCACTTAGTAAGTAACCCAATATCATTTCCAAGGCAATATACACACTTATGATCTCCATTTTATGTAGCATTTGCAACCTTACTTCTAGGGAGCTGCAGGAAGCCCAGGACAACCAGGCAACCCAGGACTTCCAGGACTGGTAAGGTCTTAGGACTGCTTTATCTTTAGACAATGTAAAAATCTGTATGTTAGTCTTCACTATTTCATTTTTTTCTTTCTAGGGTTTGAAGGGTGAACGAGGATCCCCTGGTGAGAGAGGTTTGATGGGTCTTCCTGGAGAACCAGGAACTCCAGGACATCCTGGCCCTGTTGTGAGTATCACAATGATTATAATTATCATCCAGAGATTTGTGAGCAGTATAGGTTGTGAATCTTTAATCACCACTCTGATGATTTGTGGTAGTTAAGTAAAGGAAATCACCACTTTCATGCAGCCCTACCAGATGGCAGCATAAACTAGTGACAGAGACCCTCACTGAAACACTGGGTCACTTGACTAAATTTTTTTTCCGGCCAAGTAATTTTCTTAAAATCTTTATTAATAAGCTCCATCAGGACCCAAATTTAAAGAGACAGGGGGCACACCAAGTACTGCAGGGAGTGCAAAGGGTGGCAAAACAACATATGACAAATAATCTGACCCAAGAAAGAGTCAAGAGAGCCACCCCATGAATGCACATCCAACCATAAAAGAATATAAAAATATATAAATTTTATTGAACACAACAACACACACGCATTAAAATTTTTTGTATACAATGTAGAACAAAGTGCGGTATGCAATAAAATATATGTAACCGACACACACAGGTCCACTGTATTATAACATATAAATATATGCGTTATCAACCAGCATATAAAGCAAAACAATAAATCACATAAAGCAAATATAAGGTGAGATGAGGCCACTAGACTAAAGATACGAACAGACCAGTATGGGGTCAAAATATCAAGAGCCAAACCTACATAGCCAGCTGGTGCAGTGGACCTGGAAACATAGCAAGCGCCCAACGCGTGTCGCCGGAGCAATCCGGCTTCCTCAGGAAGTGAAGGACTGTGTGTTGGGGCGCCAGTTAATATAGGGTGTTAAATAAGTTATAATTATATTCACCTGTGCAACAGGAACTGTGGTCGATGCATGAGCATATCAAATTCCAGTCAAAGCAGGAAACCGGAAGTGTGAGTCACATGCTCGGCTGGTGGAACGCATGGTGGAACGCATATGCGCTCCACCAGCCAAAGCACAGCCACATAGCAAGAGAGGACATTGAGGGCACATATATTTAAACTGAAGCTAAACATTGTTTAATAGAGGCATTTACAGCCAAATAGGCAAGCCAGGCAAGCTAGTGAGAAATCGAACGGTATTTACAAACCGGATGTGAGTAATCACATAACTGGAAGTGAGGTACCGCTGTGGAACGCATGGTGGAACGCATATGCGTTCCACCAGCCAAAGCCCAGCCACATAGCAGGAGAGGGAACTGGGGGCACATATGTTTAAACTGAGGCCAAACATTATTAAATAGAGGCATTTGCAGCTACATAAACAATGCCAGGCAAGCTAGTAAAAAATCTAGACAGTATTTGCAAACCGGATGTGAACACAAAACCGGAAGTGAGGTGCCGCTGTGGAACGCATGGTGGAACGCATAGTGCGCCCCACTATGAATAATGGAGCGCACGATGCGTCCAGCACACGCACAAAGGCACGGCAGCATATTAAAAAAGATAGGTGAGGCGGACACCAGGAGGATGGGGGTGATGTAGTAATGTTATGCAGGACAGAACTCAATCAATATAACTGTCACTGCAATGATACAATGAGTGCATAAACAGCCACTAATGTATGCATAAATGCTAATCATGATAAATAATAATATAATAACAAAGATACATGACAATGGGCACACTAATGGAAAATTAGAGATATATTTTACATATACAAAGTGTACAGAATACATAATATAAGTATGCAATATATGAAGAGGACATGGACTGGACATATTATAATATAATTAGTGCGTATAGCGGTATACATATCAAGCATATCTGACACCATCGCCTGTATACCTAGTGCTATCAGAAATCCCAATATACATGCCTACAAAAACATAAGCATTAAAAAGTGAGTGATAATATACATGTATGCTATACAGTATACATGCATGATAATGAATGACCCTAATGAAAATATATCCGAGATCCAATAAGGACCTACAAAAGAAGGGCAGAAGAAAAAAGGTGGTGATACAGTGAAACCAGCGTGCAAAGACCACGAAAGTGGAAGTGAAAAGAATGGTGGAGACTGAGATGCCCGAACCGTGCGTGTGAAATAGTGGATGAAAGTGAGAACATAAAAGGAGCCTGTAAAAAAGACATGAAGGGGTTAGCGCAAATAAACAATTATTTATTTAATACGAGACCAATAATAATGACAAACACCAGCCTTCTATGGGCTATATCCTAACTATAGCCCCCCAAAAAATATAAAGCCCCCATAGAGGCAATGGTTACTCAATGCCCAATCTATGCCGTAATGTGTGGCCACTGTCTACCTCAATGCAATGGTTGGATAGCACCCTTATGGAATAAGATGGGATAGATGCCTCCACAAAAAGCAGGAACCCCCTAGTGTGCCCCCACTATTGGTGCTCAAATGGCACAAAAAATAATAAACGCTGCTTTTCTGTATGCCCGCCATGGCTTGTTTGATAAACCCCGGCTGTCTAAACGGGGGAATAGTGAATAGCCCCAAACATGAGGGTTTGAAGGTCGCCCCCCATGTCAAGTGTGGTAAAAACCAGTGAACGTGAGTTCCTCATTTAATCCATGCGGAGCGACTGTATCAAGATTGAAAATCCATTTGGACTCGAGACGCAATAGTTGAGAGGTAGCCGATCCTCCCCTCAAATTCATGCGTACCAGATCAAGTCCCGCAATCCTAAGTCCGGAAATTATGCATTGGTGACAATCCAGAAAATGTGCAGCAACTGAGGTTAGTGGTTTCTTTGCTTGAGTCCTATCCCGTCGGGCCAAGGCAATATTTGATAGATGTTGTTGGATACGTTTGCGTACTTCCTGACCGGTCTGTCCCACATATAGCTTCCCACATTCACAAATGAGTGCGTAGATTACATTTCTTGTACGGCAGTTGATGTAATGATCCAAAGATATCGCCGCCGGAAGCCTGCAGGTAGAGAAGGAATCAGCACAAATCATATATTGGCAGATATTGCAATTTCCGCATGGGTATGTACCGCGCAATCTGACACCCCTCCCCAACCCCTGTGTGGGCCTCTGGAAATGGCTACGTACCAATTTGTCCTGTAGATGGGGCTCTACGTGCAATGATCTTCGGAGTAGGGTTTAGATGGTCGCTCAGCTTGGGATCCGCCAGTAGGAGATGCCAATGTGCATTTAGTATTGTATATAAATCACGCCATTGGTTGTTATATTTGGTGATAAGATGGACCTGGGTGCTCCGGGGTTTAGGTTTAGATTTCAACAGTTCCAGGCGATCAGTTGTCTTCGCCCTTTCAAAGGCCCCTGATATTAGGACCCAAGCGCTAGAGTCTGCTCAATGCAATATATGAGCTCCCAGCTCTCACCACCCCACCTTCCTCTCATCGCTGATTGGCAGCTTTCTTCCTATACAAGGTGTAAAAAGAAAGCTGCCAATCTTCCACAGGAAGACAAGGAGAGCCAGAGCTTATTAATATGGAGACTCGATCACTTGAGTCCCACTGTAGGTATTTAAACAAAATGACTGGACCAGAAAAAGTAAGAGAGCCAGTGTTTCAATCAGGCTCTTTGTCACTAGTTTATGTTGGCCTTAGATAGGCCAACATAAAACTGATGACAGCTTCCCTTTAATAGAGCAAAGTCAAGGTAATGTTAAGTACACATGATAAAAATATTTATTTGTTTTCATTAGGGTGAAACTGGATCAGATGGGTTACCAGGTAAAGAGGTATGTAATGTATGTACTTTAAACTATATGCAGGGATGTGGCTAGGGAGTAGGTGGGGCACTTTCCCATTTAGGTAGAGATATGGAAGGGACACAATGAGGGCATCTGGAGGTTCTGCCTTCCCTTGTCCTCTCATGCCCTTTAAAATATCAAGCTTATTATGACTATTGTAACTTGATTCGGACAGTTCTATCCAAATGGACAGAAGAGGGGAGGAGAAGGACTATATGTGTTTAAAATGCATGTACGTGCTTTGTGCATAGATGTGTGTAAGCATTGTATGTGCAGTACGTGTGTGCATACGGGGTTGTTGCGAGTATTGAAATTTCGATACTCAATCGATATTTTTGTCCCGGTATCGATACGATAACGGGATTTCCATTTTTTTTATACTGGGCTATGCTGCTGCGCAGTCTAGTATCGCAATACATGAGCGCGCTGCTGTCAGCGCGCTCATGTTCCCTCAGCAGCGCAGGGGAGAAGGAAGCAGTCTCTCCCTCCCCCCTGTGCCGCGCTGCCAATAAAGAGAGCGGTGCGGAGGAGTGGCGCACTGTGTCACCAATGATAGGAGGACCTTTATTTGGTCCGGACTTTGTTAACTAGCAGGCTACATAGAGCGGTGCCCAGGGATCTCCCTGCACTTACTATTATATCTGTTCGCCCGCTGTGCCCCTGTTACAGTCTCCTGCTCCGTATGCTAATTACTACTATCGGAGCAATGGGGAGGAGATATCAGCTTCTCTCCTGGGTGTTCCTTCTCCCTGCTGTAGCGCTGTCCAATCGCAGCGCAGAACATCACAGCCATTGGGAAGGAACGCCCAGGAGTGAAGCTGATGTCTCCTCCCCATTGCTCCGATAGTAGTAATTAGCATACGGAGCAGGAGACGGTAACTGGGCCACAGCGGGCGAACGGAGCGGCACCCAGGAATAATAGTAAGTGCAAGGAGATCCCTGGGCGCCACTCTTAACAAAGTCCTGACCCATGAAAGGTCGGCTTTAACTTTTAATACAGGAGGCAGGTGCTGGCAGCAGAATAACATAGCTGGCACCCTGCCTCTGACCCCTTAGGTGCGGCACCTGAGGGGTTAACTGCCGCTGATCTGCTGCCGGCACCCACCTCCTGTATTAAAGGTTTATTATCATTGGTGTCGCAGTCCGCCCGCCCCCCTCTACCCCCCCAGTATTAAAATCATTGGTGGCAGTGTCCACAGGGTCCCCTTCTCATTGGTGGCAGTGGCAGCTTCTGATCGGAGCCCCAGCAGTGTAATCCTGGGGCTCCGATCGGTTACCATGGCAGCCAGGACGCTACTGAAGCCCTGGCTGCTATGGTAAGCTCCCTGCTGTTGTGTGTACTATGCACAAGGCAGCAGGGACAGTGTAATGTCCTATTCACCCTAATAGAGCTCTATTAGGGTAAATAGGACAAGGGATGAAAAGATCCCAGGTTCTAGCCCCTAAGGGGGCTAATAGTTATTAAATAAAAAGTTTTTTTTTAAAAAAGTAAAAAAAAAAAAAAAACACCAAAATATTAAGTATAAATCACCCCCTTTCCCAATTTTACATATAAAATATATAAACAATAAATAAATAAACATATTACATATCGCCACATCCGAAAAGTCCAAACTATTAAAATATTTAAAAAATCAATGCGGTGAACGCTGGAACAGAAAAAATAAATAAAAATGTGCGATTTGCCATTTTTTTAAATGCGGAATGCATGTGGCTTTTTTGGTGTTTTCTTTTTTTCACGTGGTATCGAGTATCGCAATACTTTTTTATGGTATCGAAATCGAATCAAAATTTTGGTATCGCAACAACCCTATGTGCATATCAAATGTACTATATATGTGTGTGGTATAACAGAACTATGTATGTGTGGCGTATAACAGTACAATATATTTTTGCAATAGTATGTCACATTACATTTTATGAGGGGGGGAGGCACATTTTATTAAGTTCGACATGTGTGTATGAAGGGTGCTCCACATTGAATTTTTACTCTGGGTGAACAAGTGCCTTACTATAGCTCTGCAACATTGATATAATGCAGGAATTTACCTACATTACATAATGGAAGGTTTTTACAGATTACGGTCTTCTTGGCAGCATTTCTATTCCAAATAGTCTCCATTCTTAAATGATCATACTTTAATAAGAATAGTACAATGCACAATGCCAATCAACTATTTTGGGCAAAGCACCTAGATGCCACATTCACTATTGAATGTGACATCTAAATGACTGGAACCAAGTTATTTTTGATCCAGTCCGTTGCAACATCATGTCAGCTGTAATTTACCACTGATGCCAGTAGCACCATGCTCGCATAATATATTCACAGTATTGTGCAGAACATAGATCTTGCTAGCGCCTAAAATGCACACCATGGTGCTCTAAGGCATTAATCTGATAACTGTTTTAGCCTTCCATAAATCATATAGTTTTGTATCTTTGTTTTTTGTTTCTTCAATAGGGCTCTCCTGGTAAATCTGGTATTCATGGAACTCCAGGAGAAAAGGTGAGATGTGTCTTACGTTTATAATGTTTGGCACTGCATTTGGATACGTGTTTAAATTCTTTCTTACAATTTTATTTTAGGGTGAAAGTGGAGCTCCAGGTCCAACAGGCCCTCAAGGTGAGAGAGGAAGACCTGGACCACCTGGAGATGGTTATGGAAAGAGTTCACCTGCAGGAATGGTTGGACCTAGAGGACCTCCTGGTGAGAGAGGATCTAGTGGTTCTCCTGGACAACCTGGTCCTCCAGGAATTCCAGGATCACCTGGCATAACGGTAAGCATTAGCTTGTCGGATCGCAGGCCACCCACTAATCAACACTCAGGCAATTTAAGCTGCATCTGGTACTTTAGCTAAGCTCCGAGCAAGTGAATGGACAAATGCCACATAGATAAGTCTAGCACTGTGTGGCCACTGCATTGAGGGCACTTGCTTTGTTATCCTGATTCCTGGGGGTCAAACTCCCACCAATCACACATTGGTGGCTTATTGCAAAAATAGGCCATCAGTCATAAAACACTACTGAATGTGACCGTTAACTGAGACAATTCTCTTATGTTACTTCTCATTTCCCTGTGAATAATAAACTCTACTATATCCTATTTATAGGCAGACCCTATCAATTATGATGAAATTAAAAGAATGATTCGACAGGAGATGCTGAGACTCTTTGACGGTATGGTGTAATCTGCATGTTGACATGGATACTATCTTTCAATAGTGATTACAAGCAAAACTTTTCTATCTCATGCAAATGCTGGTTGTTTTACTAGAACGGATGGCTTATTATACCACACGAATGCAGATGCCAGTAGAAATGGCTGCCACGCCGGGAAGACCAGGTCCTCCTGGAAAGGATGGAACACCAGGTAGGCCAGGTATGCCAGGAGGACCAGGATCTCCAGGTCAGATTGGACGTGAAGGAAGACCAGGAGTCCCTGGAATGAGAGGTATGTTTATTATGTATATATTGAATTGATATAGATCTAAAATATATCTTGTTCTCATAAACCTGAATTTTATATCAGTTTTATATATACACTGCTCAAAAAAATAAAGGGAACACAAAAATAACACATCCTAGATCTGAATTAATTAAATATTCTTCTGAAATACTTTGTTCTTTACATAGTTGAATGTGCTGACAACAAAATAACACAAAAATTAAAAAATGGAAATCAAATTTTTCAACCCATGGAGGTCTGGATTTGGAGTCACACTCAAAATTAAAGTGGAAAAACACACTACAGGCTGATCCAACTTTGATGTAATGTCCTTAAAACAAGTCAAAATGAGGCTCAGTAGTGTGTGTGGCCTCCACGTGCCTGTATGACCTCCCTACAACGCCTGTGCATGCTCCTGATGAGGTGGGGGACGGTCTCCTGAGGGATCTCCTCCCAGACCTGGACTAAAGCATCTGCCAACTATTGGACAGTCTGTGGTGCAACATGACGTTGGTGGATAGAGCGAGACATGATGTCCCAGATGTGCTCAATTGGATTCAGGTCTGGGGAACGGGCAGGCCAGTCCATAGCATCAATGCCTTCGTCTTGCAGGAACTGCTGACACACTTCAGCCACATGAGGTCTAGCATTGTCTTCCATTAGGAGGAACCCAGGGCCAACCGCACCAGCATATGGTCTCACAAGGGGTCTGAGGATCCCATCTCGGTACCTAATGGCAGTCAGGCTACGTCTGGCGAGCACATGGAGGGCTGTGCGGCCCTCCAAAGAAATGCCACCCCACACCATTACTGACCCAATGCCAAACTGGTCATGCTGGAGGATGTTGCAGGCAGCAGAACGTTCTCCACGGCATCTCCAGACTCTGTCACGTCTGTCACATGTGCTCAGTGTGAACCTGCTTTCATCTGTGAAGAGCACAGGGCGCCAGTTTTGCCAATCTTGGTGTTCTCTGGCAAATGCCAAACGTCCTGCACGGTGTTGGGCTGTAAGCACAACCCCCACCTGTGGACGTCGGGCCCTCATATCACCCTCATGGAGTCTGTTTCTGACCGTTTGAGCAGACACATGCACATTTGTGGCTTGCTGGAGGTCATTTTGCAGGGCTCTGGCAGTGCTCCTCCTGTTCCTCCTTGCACAAAGGCGGAGGTAGCGGTCCTGCTGCTGGGTTGTTGCCCTCCTATGGCCTCCTCCACGTCTCCTGATGTACTGGCCTGTCTCCTGGTAGCGCCTCCATGCTCTGGACACTACGCTGACAGACACAGCAAACCTTCTTGCCACAGCTCGCATTGATGTGCCATCCTGGATAAGCTGCACTACCTGAGCCACTTGTGTGGGTTGTAGACTCCGTCTCCTGCTACCACTAGAGTGAAAGCACCGCCAGCACTCAAAAGTGACCAAAACATCAGCCAGGAAGCATAGGAACTGAGAAATGGTCTGTGGTCACCACATGCAGAACCACTCCTTTATTGGGGGTGTCTTGCTAATTGCCTATAATTTCCACCTGTTGTCTATCCCATTTGCACAACAGCATGTGAAATTGATTGTCACTTAGTGTTGCTTCCTAAGTGGACAGTTTGATTTCACAGAAGTGTGATTGACTTGGAGTTACATTGTGTTGTTTAAGTGTTCCCTTAATTTTTTTGAGCAGTGTATATATATATATATATATATATATATATATATATATTACATACGATTGAGGGCAACAATCTTATTTTTATTTGGCAAAACTATTAGGTTTCATGCATATTCAATTAATTGTACACATTTTTAATTATTCTAGGTGAACCAGGACCAAAGGGAGATAAAGGTGTGAATGGCGTTGGCATCATGGGTGACGTGGGTCCACCCGGGCCACCAGGTATTCTACTATCTACTATTATTTTGCTGGGCGGAAAAAGTAAATAATTTACAACAAACTGTATGCTCATTGTTCAAGTATAAAGTGTGGTATTCACAGAAGTGGTAAGTCCGGTGTATGCATTGATCAGGCTTATCTTAAAGGAAACCTGTCACAATGAAAATACAGAGCAATCTGCAGAACAGGAGGAGATTAGCATATAGGTATACATATTTGTGGGGAAAAAACAGTATAACTTGTATTTTATTCATTTAAAGCCCAGATCTCTCTATGAGCTTAGCAGTCCAGTGGGCGGTCCTACTCAGTGACTGACAGCCTTCCCTGTATTAGTGTGCATACAAAGATCGGTCAGCTATCAGTTACTGAATGGGACAGAGACAGAAAAGGTGTAAATAGATTACACATTTTGCTGAATCTTTTTCCATAAAACTATATATGAATCTGCCATATATCTGCTATATATCAATCTCCTATAGTGTGCAAGCACGACGACCGCTGATGAGTGGCAGAGTGGTCATAACCATGGAAACCAGCAGTGTATAATGTGATGGAAAAATGAATCCAGCCAGCAAAGAGAGTAATATGGACAATCACAATACATTACTTGCTGAAATGAGACAACCCTATTTAGCTTTCTGCAGTATAGTATTCACCCGCCCTCTAATTATGCAATGATGCCTGCTCATCCAGTGCTCAGAGACAGCAAAGCTGACAAATCAGCTGTAGAGAACATATCAGCTTGTGGCTGTTTTACTGACAATTTTTTAAGTTATTTTAAGCTATTTGCATAGTCACACAAAAAATTTTAAAAACTAAAACAATAATAAAGCAATAAGAACATAAATAATACAACCTCCCAAAAATGTATCCCTGCTCCAACTAATAGATTGAGCAGTGATGTCTATATGTGCTAATGGCAAACTTACTGAAGAGTACTAGTAGGAGTTAATGCCAGAGGATTTCCTGAATATATTTAGAAGTACAGTTATCTCCTTTGAGGGGTTGTTTCACTTCAGCAAATGGCATTTATCATGTAGAGGAAGTTAATACAAGGCACTTACTAATATATTGCGATTGTCCATATTGCCTCCTTTGCTGGCTTTATTAATTTGCAATCCAGCGATGGTGGCTGTGTCTCCACACTATGGGAAAATGCGCAAAAACAGCAATATTGGCATTGTTTTTTTTTTCTTACGGCATTCACATGCATATTAAATATGTGATATTTTAATAGTTCAGACATTCTCTGGCATGGTAAACCAATTACAGATGTAGCAGGGTTAACACACATGCTTTATGAGACATGTTATCTAAACTAAATGCAACAAGCAATTGATTTTCAATGGCTTTTGTTTCAAGATAATGCGATGAGTTAAGAAATTTGAGTTAAGAGTGTGTGTGTTACCCCTGCATATTATTATTATAAAAAAAAAAATTTAAATGGGGGAGTTGATCTTTTTTATTTTTTAGTAGTCCCTTTAGGGGACTTCAACCTGCAATAGTTTGACTTTTTGTACTATTCCCAGCATTTTATTACACCCTGCCAGAGGAGATTGTCATAGGTGCCATGTTGTGGTAGGCCTAGGGTCTTCAGAAGACTCCTGGAAAATAATCTATTGAATGCAATAGAAAGATCAGTTAAATTGATTACATACAATAGCATCCATTAAAAAATTAAGAAACATGACTGTCCTCCCACAGTTTACTTGCCTTGTTTCCTTGTAAAAATTTCCAAACTGGATCATTATATATATATTTTTTAAAGCACAAATGCAAACTGATGAAAACTTGTTAAAAAAAAACCAGATTTATAATAATACACTATGCTATTGGAACAAAAAGCGATTTATAAATTGTACTTATTGTAATTGTTCATATTTCAGTTCGTAACTTTTCATGATCTTCTTCTCATAAATTTAGGACCACAGGGTCAACCCGGTTACGGAAAGTTGGGCCCACCAGGATCAATGGGACAACAAGGAATTCCTGGCATCCCAGGACCACAAGGGCCAAAAGGTAACACAGGGAAAGATGGGAGATGCAATCCACAAGACTGTTACAGCATGATGTCAGTGCAAGAATACCAACCAAAGAGCATGAAGGGGCCAGGACGATAAGATGCCATTATCCTCAGACCATCAACAACTGCCTAATGGATCATGTTGAAGCAGCTGCGTTCATTCCATACCAAAGTGACCATCAGCACATTTCTTGATACATTTATTTCTATATATTGTTCAGTATCAAGACATTGAATTTTCTAGAAAAAAAGGAGAAAAATATGTTCATGCACCTTGTCTAGGTTTTTTTCTTATTTTTATATCAGTTAGTAGGCTTTGCATCCCTTTCTTCTCTCTTTTTACTTTTGTTGTTTCATGTACTGCTTATGTGGTCTTAAAGCACTTCATCAGACTGTATGATTCTTAAAAGGAAAATACACCTCATTTCCTAAACAATGATCATCCAAGTGCTTTACAACTGGTGTATTCTTCCTCCATCTGTGCCACCATGTTTTGCTACTCTGTTGTACATACTGCTGTGTATGCGTATGTTAAAGATAAGGAAGAACCGTAACTGTTCTTTGTCCAAGCAGTTCTATCTTTCATGTTCTGCTAGCTACTTTGTCTATGTGAACTATTCTAATGTCTCAGTTTTTGACACAGGTAAGCAAAATATGAAACTATGGTGATCACTCAATAAATCTTATAGGGAAATCCACCCAAAACTGTGAGTTCATTTTAGTGTCAAATTTGAATGATCTCCATCCTTGACCATTTGATTTTAAAGATTAAGAAACCTTAGAATTGTGCAGTCCCAGCAGATCCTGTAATTTACTTTGACTGGACAGCACCATTCCCACTGTCTTGTAATCTTAGAGCCCCTTCCAAATGTAGTTTTATCCTTAATGTAATTAGAGCTTCAATAGATGGGAGAGTCTTACAAATTCAAATGAAACTTCCCCAAATCTAAAATTACTTTTACAGAAAATATATGAATGCATCAAGGAGACTACAAAGGCATGGAAAAGTAATACTTAAACTGCCCATATATTTGCCAACTTCAACCTCCCCAATACACGGATGATATCTGCTGTTAGGAACAATCAGGAGTTTGGCAACACCACATTAGATCAGAGTAAAGATGACCTTACATTTTAGATGTAGGCAGACAGTTATTCCTTCCAATCCTCACATGCACATTTTAGTCAAGCCTGTGTTCTCAACTGGGAGAGGGACATTAGCTGCTGCCAGACACTGGTGGTGGTGGCTTATTTCTCTTGAGATCAAAGGATCAGGCATGTTGAAGTTCAACATCCCTGACACATTTGCCGTCGAAGGAAAGTTGAGACAGCACCATACATGTTAGATGGTCAGCCGGTCTCACTAAAATTGATGGGTTCCACCAACATTGATCTAATGTATATGGCTACCTTCACCCAAACAGAAAAAACTGAAATACTGGAATCAATAATGCACAATGTTAGGCCATTCATGGGGTTTGAATAGGTTATTACTTGCTGTTGTTCACACATGCCCTACTGGCTAATATACAGTTTAATACAAAACATACAGGAGGAACAGCATCCTCAATTATGAAGTAGATTTAGCTGAGGATCAAGTGCAATGAGTAATTACTTGTAGCTGCTATAACTATTATGGAGGCCCTGGGGCATCTGAAAAAAGAACATGCAAACAACTTACAGAAGTGTCCTCTATGTTCCACTGATGCCTACCTAAGGTTCTCTGGTAGACTTCCTAACTCAGGCTTCACAATCTAAAACTGACAAATTTTGGCCACTTCTGGCTTAGATTGCCAGAGTATCCCTCCGATTTTGCAGGATGTGCCGATGGTGAAAGTTGTGACCAATGAGACTCAAATTTAAACCACTTTGGTATTGTAAGTTCTTTTAATAATTGTTCTAATACAACGGAAATGATTCATCATTTTTGGAAGTTTGGCTTCTATTAGCTAAAACCTGTATGAATCATGTAAAAATATATTTGATATAAGCTGGTAAATTGTCATTCTTTCATCCTTTTGAAAAAAAAGGGTTCTGCCTTTGGAAATATGGATACTTAGCCTTTACGTCAGCCTTGGTGTTACTCTTCTTCATGCTATACAGGATGGGTGGTTACCAGTTCCCTAAAAGCTCTATAATAGTGACAACCCACTCTCAATATAATTCATTGTAAGGGTGCTATTACATATGGGACTTGGACCACTAATTGTTGAACCAAGACTTCACCTGTGTTTCAAGTTCATTTGTGGAACGGCAATTAGTGGTAGCTCAATCCACATGTGTAATAGCAGCCAATAAAGAGGTATTTGTGTATCAGCTGTATACCAATGTTCTACAGATGCGTTGTTGTGCAGAAAACTGTTATGTAGATACTTGTTCTATTACAAAAGACAAATATAATTTATACTATTCTCAAACTTGGCCTCCATTGTGGTTTATGACAGGTTTTTGTTTTTTGCTTAAAGGGGTTTCCCAGCTATAAAAGCAAAATACGCCGAAGGCAGCTGTACCTGTGGAAAAATCCCTGCTCAACTGCTTCATTCTTGCTCCCTGGCTCTCTTAAGTGGTCTTCCGGTTGTCTCTTGTCAACTTCCACATGGACTGGCCTCAGCAGTGACATGTCCCTGATTAGTCATATATCTTTGTAACCCTACTCAATACCTTAAAATTCAGGTGTAACTGCATTTAAGACCAATATCCCTTTCCCTCTCATATAATCACACTCACAGAAGTCCAGGAAGATGAGATTCTGTGTGCTGTTTGTAGGACACTTGCACTGAATGACATACAGTAGTTCATTTTCAATTTGAGACTAATTCATTCAAGCGTATGGGTGTAGGAAAATAAACAGGCACACATGGCACACATATGTCCATTTTTGTGGATGCAAATCAGAACAGGTGACTGATTTATGCCTTGAAAGAGTTTTCCAGTGCTTAGATCTTGATGACCTATCCCCAGAATAGGTCATCAATATTAGATCTTTGGGTGGCCTACAATCGGCACCCTTAGGATCAGCTGTGCGCTAGAAACTATACATTGAATAGAGCCAGAACAGAAGGTTCACTCCTCTGTACATTGGCTATATGGTCAGCATAACTAAATTACTGTTCATTGAAGCAAGTACAAATATGTATGATGACAGTAGCATAATTCAAAACTAAAGGGATTCTGTCAGCTAGTTTGAGCCTATAGCGCTGAGGACATATGCTGCTAGGTCGCCAATAGCATGTCCACAATATACATTTCCTATAGCTCTGAGTGCTTTTATTCAATAAAAAAAACGATTTTATATACAGTGAGGAACAGAAGTATTTGATCACCCTGCGATTTTGCAAGTTCTCCCACTTAGAAATCATGGAGGGGTCTGAAATTCACATTGTAGGTGCATTCCCACTCTGAGAGAAAGAATAAAAAAAATAAAAAAAACAGGAAATTACATTGAATGATTTTTAAAGAATTTATTTGTCTTGCACTGCTGAACATAGTCAGGTCCATAAATATTGGGACATCGACACAATTCTAACATTTTTGGCTCTATACACCACCACAATGGATTTAAAATGAAACAAACAAGATGTGCTTTAACTGCAGAACGTCAGCTTTAATTTGAGGATATTTACATCCAAATCAGCTGACAGAATCCCTTTAAGTGGTGACCAGATTACCACTAGAGATAGCCATACACAAAAGATACACTTTAAAACATTGAAATTGCAAGTATATAAGTATATGTTGCAGGGAGCAAGATAAACCGCAGCCGGCACTGCCGCATGTGTCTTTACGATCACTGAAAAGCTTTTAACACTGGTATCCAGAACCTTCATGGTGGTGCTCTCTCGGCTATACAGTCGCAATGGTAATATGAATTGGATGAGAAAAAAGCACCGAGGCACTCACCACTGGTCACAAAATTGCTGTTGCAGTTTATTCCTCAGTTACATAGTACCAATTTATACAAGTATATGTATTCCTGCGTGTGTACATTTACTTAAATAGTATTTATTTATACTTATACTATTATGTGTGCATAAATCGAGGATGTTTTGAACATTTTCTTTTATATTAGGATCAAGAGAGCTGCCGGAACTCCTGCTGCAAATATGAAACAAGCCTGTCATTTCATTTTATTTTTAATATTGGGTAGGGGTAATTTTAACACTCTACAGCAGAAGCCAGAACTTTAAAGATGGCGCCCGCTCGAGCATGCAGTGGGCGCCATAGACATCGGGTTTCTGCTGTCTCAAGTAGCAGAGGCCTGGGGCAGATATATACGATCATCCATAAGGCTGATTGCATACATTTAACTCCTCAGATGACGTGGTCAAATAACAGCGTTCTCCGATCGGGAAAACTGCAGTATTCCTGTGGTGACTCAGAGCCTCAACTAGGCCCCGACACCCATCACTGGTATATTCCTATACAGGACAGCAGGTGGCAGCACTGTATTGGTATATAGTGAATGGTGTGTTCTGTGATGGATATATACCCATCACAGAAAAAAATTGCCAATCTATCGATTGCTAATTATAGTCATTTAGGGTGACTTAAAAAAAGAAAAAAAAAAGGTTTTAACATATAAGTTCAAATCACCCCTCTTTACCCAAAATAAAAAAAACATTATAGACATCGCTACATCCAAAAACGTCTGCCTATAAGTTGAGTTCACATCCCCAAAAAATTGAATAAAGTGATCAAAAAGTCACACACAAAAAATTTGCCCTCATGCATCTCCATACACATAACTACAAAAAGTTATAGGGGTCAAAATATGGTGATGAAAAGAAAACAATTTTTCAAGGTTTTCATTATTTTTTTCAGTATTAAATCCCAAGAAAAAGTATACAATTGTGGTTTAGTTGTAATCATACTGACCTGGAGAATGAAGGTAACAAGGCTATTTTACCATAAACTATAAAACTTAATTTGGAATTTTTTTCCAGCTCCCCACTACATCATATGCAATATTAAATGGTGCCATTAGAAAGTACAAAGTACAACTTAACCCACAAAAAACAAGCACTCATATGGCTATGTGAACAAAATAAAAATAAAAAAGTTATGGCGCTGGGAAGGCAGGGAGTGAAAAACGAAAATGCAAAAAGGTCATCTAAGGGTTAAAGTAACACTCCCACAAAAAACGTTATTCTCTGGCCTGTTAGAAAGACACATGATGTAATCTGTAGTGAATGTAATCTTCTCATCAGTGACTGTATTTGTGAGCTTATATAGGAAAGGGTCGGCACTGCTGGAATAGACGCGGTGCACGAGTCAGTGGGGAGACGTCCCAATACTTGCAATAAAGAAGGAAAGACCGGCACTCGTGATGATGATGAATGTTGCGTTTATTCAGTCACATATTAAGGACATATAGTGACGCGTTTCAGCACAACACGTGCTTTCTTCAGACTATACAATAAACTCCTATCACATCTCTTTTATACACAGAGAGAGGGAGGAGTAACAAAACAAAAGGGAAATGACATCATACTATGTAGCTCCACCCACCTCAGGGCTGACACAGGTGAAGTAATGAAAGATGCAATAAACCAAAAAAATCTATGTGAATAAATTGATGAAACAATGGAACAGTTGATAACAATTCAGGAATCAAGTCCGCTGAAAGAGACAAATGAAATATATATTATTATAATCTAAATTCTTATAATAGGAATAATATAGTCAAGAACTAAGTGAAACTGGAAATATTGTACTCGCGATTGAGCCCCCTTGGATCCACAGTTTGTAACCGGTGGATCCAATAAGCCTCACGCTTTAAAAGCAAACTATTCCTGTCGCCGCCACGGCGAGGTAAAGATACACTCTCAATCACTTGAAACCGCAACTGCGATATCGCCTGACGCTTCTCATGAAAATGATATGGTAGGGGTAACAACAAATTCTCAGTGCGGATAGTGGACTTATGCTTACTTAATCTATCTTTAATCCGCATTGAGGTTTCCCCTACATAGACCAAACTGCAGGGACATTTCAAAATATACAGTAAATGACATTTTTACTGTCGCATGTGAACATGCCTTTAATGGGAATTTGTTCTCCAGAATGGGGGTGGGTCAAGGTAGAACCTCTAATGACACTTGAACAGTTGTTACAATTTAAACACGGAAATGTGCCCTGACGCGGAGTAGTCAGTGTGGTTTGTCTGACTATAGGTTTGTTAGTGCCTATGTCTGCTCTAATAATTTTTTCACGAATATTATCCGCTCTTTTGAAACACATCATTGGAGAATTTTGAAATATCTCCATATGAGGATATGATCTAGATATGATGTGCCAATGCTTATTGATTATGCCCCTTATTCTCTGTGTCCAAGGATGGTACTTCACTATTAATGGGATACGTGGTGGTTTAATAATCTTCTGTCCCTGCGGTTGATCTAACTTGTGCTTTTGAGATTGTAATAAGTGTAGGGGATAGCCTCTGTTGAGGAACTTTTTCGTCATCTCTTGCAACCTAATTTCACAGGTGTCAGGATCAGTCACGATCCTTTTAACCCTCTGGTACTGTGAAAAAGGAATCGCCTTCTTGATTGCTGGGGGATGGCTACTACTGGAGGTAAGTAGACTATTTCGATCTGTATCCTTGATATATAAATCAGTATACACTGTACCATCATCCTTGCGCTTTACCCATGTATCAAGAAAGGATATTTGTTGAAAATCAAAGTGTATGGTAAATTGAAGCTCACTCCAAATGGAGTTAAGATGACTGTTAAATTCCATGAGGGATCGAACGTCGCCTCGCCATACGCAAAACACGTCATCTATAAATCGACGCCAAAATATGCAATGCTTTAAATATAAAGAATTGGAATAAACAAATTCACTTTCAAACGATGACATATAACTGTTTGCGTACGGCGGCGCGACGTTCGATCCCATCGCGGTCCCGCGGCGCTGTTGAAAAAAGGTGTCTTGAAATAAGAAGTAATTTTCCTCTAACACTAGTTTTAAAAGTGTCAGAAAAAAATCCTTCTGTGCTGATGTATAATGACTGGTATTTAATAGTCTGGATGCTGCCTCTAAACCCTTTTCGTGAGTAATGGAAGTATAGAGGCTGCATACATCAAAAATGACCAGTATGCAGTCTCTATCTAGGTGAAGGGGACATATTTCACTCAAGAAATGTCCTGTGTCTTGTAGGTAGGAAGGAGATAACATGGTCAAAGGTGTGAGTACTTTCTCCAGAAAAATGGCTGGGGGAGAGAGGATTGAATCAGAGGAGGCCACAATAGGGCGTCCCGGTGGTCTGGTCATGGACTTGTGAATTTTCGGGAGGGTGTAAAACACCGGTGTAATAGGATGCTGATTTATCAAAAATTCACTTAATTTATTATCTATGATACCATCCTCTCTCGCCTCAGTCACTATCCTCTGTAATACACCTTTAATTGAAAAAACCGGATCAGATTGTAAAATCTTATATGTCTCATTATCACTCAGTTGACCTAAAATCTCTGTGATGTAATACTCCCTATCCAGAATCACAAGGGCACCCCCCTTATCAGCTGGTTTGAATATGAGTGATTTATCCTCTAATATACCATTCAGTGCATGTTTCTCTTCAGCTGTTAAATTATTACGTATCTGTAAAGAACCTTGTCTACACTGTTGCAATAGAGAATTAACATCCCGTTGAACTAAATTAGCAAAGGTTTCAACTGGATGGTATATTTTCGGAGGTGCAAAATGACTTTTAACTCTCAATGAAAATTGTTGCAATGTTAAAGAATCTGACGGCTCCTCAGAGCTAGCATGACCGCCCCCCATGTCATCTACATCAACATTTTTAGTAAAGTGTACTTTAAGACGTATGTTACGGAAAAACCGCTGCAAATCAATGTCCAGAGAAAAGGTGTCCAGCGTCCCTGTGGGGCTAAAGGACAGTCCCTTCTTTAGTAGATTCAATTGCGCAGGACTCACAGTTTTACTTGAAAGATTAACAACTAAGTTCTCGGCAGTACCTGCGATCTCGTCAGTCTCGGTGCGTCTGCTTCTCCTATGATGGCGGCCGGCTCTCCTGGTGTTGCTCTTCTTTTGCCGCGGCGCTTGCCTAAAAAATGAATTGACGTTGCTCCCGAGGTGTCGCTGCCTGTACTGGAAGTTGCAGATCCCGTTCTGCGATCTCTTGTAAACGAAAAAGGGATAGCTGTCCCGGACTTGTCCTGCCACCTGTATACACGCTGTGATGAATAATCCTCTACATCTCGGAGGAACTTGGAGCGTTTGGTAGCTTCTATTTTCACCTGAAGTTCTCTGCATTGTTTGTCGGTTTTCTCATACAATGTCGCGAGATCCTCTGATTTGAGGCAATCCCTCAGCTGTTCTTTAGCAGTGGTGATGTGAGCTTTACACTCTTCAATGGCAGTATTTAGGTATTCCACAGTTAGAACAATCAAGTCCAATGAGCATTTATTAAGAATGTTAGAGAAACGAGCGCAGTATTCAAGGTTATTACCAAAAAATGTTGGTCTCAATTTCACCCTTAGTCCTCGCGGAATTCTCTGTGTGCGGTGATATTCTGCTAAAGTAGCAGCATGTAGTTCAAGCGCAATCAGGTGTTTGCTTTCTTTCATTAGATTCCTGCTCTTCAGCTCGCTGGTGGGAATCTGGAGAAAATCAGTTGAAGCTGTAACTTGTGATACAATATCACGGGCCTCATCCTCTGTGTAGGCAAAGGTGCTCATTTATAGGAGTAATGTCATTTATATTTTGAAATGTCCCTGCGGTTTGGTCTATGTAGGGGAAACCTCAATGCGGATTAAAGATAGATTAAGTAAGCATAAGTCCACTATCCAAACTGAGAATTTGCTGTTACCCCTACCACATCATTTTCATGAGAAGCGTCATGCGATATCGCAGTTGCGGTTTCAAGTGATTGAGAGTGTATCTTTACCTCGCCGTGGCGGCGACAGGAATAGTTTGCTTTTAAAGCGTGAGGCTTTTTGGATCCACCGGTTACAAACTGTGGATCCAAGGGGGCTCAATCGCGAGTACAATATTTCCAGTTTCACTTAGTTCTTGACTATATTATTCCTATTATAAGAATTTAGATTATAATAATATACACTGCTCAAAAAAATAAAGGGAACACTTAAACAACACAATGTAACTCCAAGTCAATCACACTTCTGTGAAATCAAACTGTCTACTTAGGAAGCAACACTGAGTGACAATCAATTTCACATGCTGTTGTGCAAATGGGATAGACAACAGGTGGAAATTATAGGCAATTAGCAAGACAGGAGGATAATAAAGGAGTGGTTCTGCAGGTGGTAACCACAGACCACTTCTCAGTTCCTATGCTTCCTGGCTGATGTTTTGGTCACTTTTGAATGCTGGCAGTGCTTTCACTCTAGTGGTAGCAGGAGACGGAGTCTACAACCCACACAAGTGGCTCAGGTAGTGCAGCTTATCCAAGATGGCACATCAATGCGAGCTGTGGCAAGAAGGTTTGCTGTGTCTGTCAGCGTAGTGTCCAGAGCATGGAGGCGCTACCAGGAGACAGGCCAGTACATCAGGAGACGTGGAGGCGGCCGTAGGAGGGCAAAAACCCAGCAGCAGGACCGCTACCTCCGCCTTTGTGCAAGGAGGAACAGGAGGAGCACTGCCAGAGCCCTGCAAAATGACCTCCAGCAGGCCACAAATGTGCATGTGTCTGCTCAAACGGTCAGAAACAGACTCCATGAGGGTGATCTGAGGGCCCGACGTCCACAGGTGGGGGTTGTGCTTACAGCCCTACACCGTGCAGGATGTTTGGCATTTGCCAGAGAACACCAATATTGGCAAATTCGCCACTGGCGCCCTGTGCTCTTCACAGATGAAAGCAGGTTTACACTGAGCACATGTGACAGACGTGACAGAGTCTGGAGAAGTCGTGGAGAACGTTCTGCTGCCTGCAACATCCTCCAGCATGACCGGTTTGGCATTGGGTCAGTAATGGTGTGGGGTGGCATTTCTTTGGAGGGCCGCACAGCCCTCCATGTGCTCGCCAGAGGTAGCCTGACTGCCATTAGGTACCGAGATGAGATCCTCAGACCCCTTGTGAGACCATATGCTGGTGCGGTTGGCCCTGGGTTCCTCCTAATGCAAGACAATGCTAGACCTCATGTGGCTGGAGTGTGTCAGCAGTTCCTGCAAGACGAAGGCATTGATGCTATGGACTGGCCCGCCTGTTCCCCAGACCTGAATCCAATTGAGCACATCTGGGACATCATGTCTCGCTCTATCCACCAACGTTACGTTGCACCACAGACTGTCCAGGAGTTGGCAGATGCTTTAGTCCAGGTCTGGGAGGAGATCCCTCAGGAGACCGTCCGCCACCTCATCAGGAGCATGCACAGGCGTTGTAGGGAGGTCATACAGGCACGTGGAGACCACACACACTACTGAGCCTCATTTTGACTTGTTTTAAGGACATTACATCAAAGTTGGATCAGCCTGTAGTGTGTTTTTCCACTTTAATTTTGAGTGTGACTCCAAATCCAGACCTCCATGGGTTGAAAAATTTCCATCTTTTAATTTTTGTGTGATTTTGTTGTCAGCACATTCAACTATGTAAAGAACAAAGTATTTCAGAAGAATATTTAATTAATTCAGATCTAGGATGTGTTATTTTTGTGTTCCCTTTATTTTTTTGAGCAGTGTATATTTCATTTGTCTCTTTCAGCAGACTTGATTCCTGAATTGTTATCAACTGTTCCATTGTTTCATCAATGTATTCACATAGATTTTTTTGCTTTATTGCATCTTTCATTACTTCACCTGTGTCAGCCCTGAGGTGGGTGGAGCTACATAGTATGATGTAATTTCCCTTTTGTTTTGTTACTCCTCCCTCTCTCTGTGTATAAAAGAGATGTGATAGGAGTTTATTGTATAGTCTGAAGAAAGCACGTGTTGTGCTGAAACGCGTCACTATATGTCCTTAATATGTGACTGAATAAACGCAACATTCATCATCATCGCGAGTGCCGGTCTGTATTTGTGAGCTATCAGCTCACAAATACCTTATGTCTGACACAGGACAGGAAGTCAGTAACTTCTCCATTCATTCCTATGAGACTGACATTGAGGCTCCCATAGGAATACAGAGAGACTGGCTTCCTGTCCACACATAAGATGCTGTGTTATTTGGAAAGTCTGATTGCTGGTCACATGACACAGCTGAGAAGCAGAAGGGAGGGGATAGCTCACAAATACAGACATTAGTAAGATTACATTCACTACAGATTACATCATGTACCTTTATAACAGGTCAGAGAATAAAATCTTTTGCGGGTGTTCTTCTTTAAGCATTTTGTAATATACTTTATTAGGGAAATATGTTTATTTTTACTAGAAATCAGGGTGTAAAGTGTCTTCTTAGAAACATTCTGAGCAGTACTAATGAGAGCCCATCTTGAGATGACAATGACTATGTGTAACATACAAAGGCAGGTTTCTTAGCCTGCCTCTCATCTCCTCTCCCAGACCCTGCCTCTATATTTGCCCTAATGATTTCTGATTTTGGGAAGAGAGAGAATGAGACTGCAGTGACCAGGGCTGATAGTAAATATAGAGGCCGGTCTTAATAAAGCCCTATAGCTGGTGATGGATCGCCAGAGTTATGACGGGGCACCAGCCTCTACATAACTTTGGCGCATCCAATGCAGCTTCTAAATGTGCGACAGCTTCCTAGCTTTCTTACATTAAGACCTTTTTCTACGCCTAATGGTAAATAAGAAGGGCCTGCCGTCACATCCCCTTCCCCACCACATCAACAATTTTAGATGTGATGTGAGCAGGAAAAAGTCCCATCTGTGCCTGAAATACACCTAATATTAGGAGTGGGCGATATATGCGACATGGATGATATGAATCTGTGTAACGATACAGATTTTGTCCATATCGCATATATCGCCGGACCGCGATATGACCACGGAGCGGTAGTGAATTGAAGAAGCTTCTCACCGCTCCGTGGCTCCGGCTCACGACTCCACACCGCGCTGTACTGGAGTGGCCAGGGCCTGGCGTGCACACAGCGTCAGCCCGCTGGCTGACGCTGTGTGTGACGTCAGGTTTTGCAATGCATACTGGGAAGAAGACGCGACACCTGCAAACTGCCGACTTGCCGAGCACCCTGCAGGAAAGGTAAGTATAGTGATTCTTCTGGGGGGGCTGGAGGATTGGGGGGGTGGGTAATGGCTGCAGGATCGGGGGGGATCTATTTGCAAAGGATGGCCATGGGGCTTGGGGCTGATGGCACTGGGGGCAGATGATGGCAAATGCCACTTGGGGCTGATGGCACTGGCTCTGGGGGACATATGGCAGAATAGATGATGGCAAATGCCACATGGGGCTGATGGCACTGGCTCTGGGGGACATATGGCAGATGATGGAAAATGCCACATAAGGCTTGGGGCTGATGGCACTGGCTCTGGGGGACATATGGTATATGATGGCAAATGCCATGGGGCTTGGGGCTGATGGCACTGGCTCTGGGGGACATATAGCAGATGATGGAAAATGCCACATAAGGCTTGCGGCTGATGGCACTGGGGCTCTGGGGGACTTATGGCAAATGCCATGGGGCTTGGGGCTGATGGCACTGGCTCTGGGGGACCTATGGCAGATGATGGCAAATGCCATTGGGCTTGGGGCTGATGGCACTGGCTCTGGGGGACATTTGGCAGATGATGGCAAATGCCATGGGGCTGATGGCACTGGCTCTGGGGGACATGTATGATGGCAAATGCCATGGGGCTTGGGGCTGATGGCACTGGCTCTGGGGGACATGTCTGATGGCAGATGATGGCAAATGCCATGGGGCTTGGGGCTGATGGCACTGGCTCTGGGGGACATGTATGATGATGGCAATGGCAATGGCATGGGGCTGATGGCGCTGGCTGGGGGACATGTATGATGATGGCAATGGCATGGGGCTGATGATTTGCTAAACCACAATAAAAATATTGTTTTTAGAAAGCAAATAGCATTACGTTAGTAATAGTATAAGAAGGTTTTGTCTTAGAGTACTCGATTAATACTCAATTGCTAAAATAATCATTCCCTGCAGCCCTAGATGTCATCAAGCTGTGCAGCTTGCAAGCATGGAGGAGCTTACACCAGTTACACGTGGGGAGGAAGAGGTGCTCGTAAAGAAGACCGGTGCGACGTCGGTCATATAGACCTGGTTTGGGCTTAAGGAGTCAGATGTTGAGCAGAAATTTAAGATAACACTTACAGGTAATCACTTTTACATAAGCCCATGACAGCACCCTTGAGAGACCACCTCCATTCAGGACAGGAAACAGGAACTTTCGTGGAGAACTCATAAGGAGAAGCATGGCCCCAAGAACACCAGTTAACCGCAAGAACTTGTCCTAGAACACACTCATGCCATACATACAAATGAATTCTATCTTCCATGACAACACCATACCTCTCAGAGACAGGAAACCTGCTTAAGGACATAAGAAAGGGCCTTTTCTTTCCCCTCAGCCATTTCCTGTCCTTACAAGGTAAGAAACATGACTGGAGCTCTTGAAAGCTCTGGTCATACATAGTGGCTCTTTAGCTACTGGGGCTTTATTGTGATCCTGACTGGAGTCTCCCAGAGAAAAGTTTGGTACTTTTGTTGGTTTGCATGCAATAACATTTTGAAGGTGTCACAGACTGAAAGGAGTAAGGGTTGGATAGTTGATAGTGACACAATCATTTGTAGAAATCCCTTTTTTAGGGGGGGACTACTGCCTGGAGGACTTTCCTACTGAAAGCTAGTTGTTCTCTGGCGCCTAGGTCTAATCTGTAGTGACGAAAGAAGGTGCAGGGTGACTGCCATGTGGCTGCTCTACAAATTTGTTCTAAGGTTTCGTCGGCCCTTTCTGCCCAAGTGGTGGAAACTGATCTTGTGGAATGAGCACCAAAACCCCCCGGGGGAGCCTTTCCAGCTGAAGAATAGGCCAAAGTAATGGCGCTCACAATCCATCTGGAAAGGGTTTTAGTAGAGGCTGGGAGACCCTTATTTTTTCCACTAAATTGGATGAACAGCTTTGAGGTTTTCCTCCACTGACTAGTAACCTCCAGGTAATGAGATAGGCATCTTTTTACATCCAAGCAATGGAGCTTTTCCTCTTTTTCATTCCTCGGACTTTGACACAGGGAAGGAAGGATAATGTCCTGTGTTCTATGGAACATAGAAACCACTTTCGGTAAGAAGGAAGGGTCTGGCTTAATGAGCACCCTGTCATCTAGGATGTTAGTGTAAGGTGGCGAAGTAGAAAAAGCCGAAATTTCACCGACCCTCCTGGCTGAGGTGATTGCCACAAGGAAAGCGGTTTTGAAGGACAAGACTTTTATGGGTAATTCTTGTAGTGGCTCAAAAGGAGGCTCCGTGAGACTAGTGAGGACCAAGTTGAGGTCCCAGGGGGAACTGAAGGACCAGATATAGGTCTAAGTCTGCTGATGGCTTTAAAAAATCTTCGACCCAGGGGTGGTTAGCGATGGGGGAATCAACAAAGGCACTTAGAGCAGATACCTGTACCTTAAGAGTACTCGGCCTCAGCTTCTTTTCATGACCGGCTTGCAGAAAATCTAAAATCTTACACATAGGCGGGGGATTTAAAGGATTCACCGGATCCTTGGCAAACTTCTGGAAGGTGTTCCAAATTCTGAGATAAATGGAAGAGGTGATCTCCTTTCTGCAGGATAGCAAAGTGGAAACTACTTTCTTGGAGAGTCCTCTACTTTCTAGGATTTCCCCCTCAAGAGCCATGCTGTTAAGTGTAACTGCCTCACACTTGGATGGTTGACAGGTCGTTGAGACAGAAGATCTTGCCTCTCCGGGAGAATCCAAGGGTCTGTCAGGGATAGCTTCCTCAACCAGGTGAACCAGGTTCTTCTGGGCCAGAATGGAGCAATTAGGATCACTGTCGATCGTTCTTGTCTCAACTTTTGGAGGAATCTTGGAAGAAGTCTCAACAGAGGAAAGGCGTAGAGGAGCTGGTTCGGCCAATGAAGGGAGAAGGCATCTATCCCCGTTGGTGAATCTCTCGCGCTGAGGGAAAAGAAAAGACGACATTTTCTGTTTTCTCTGGTAGCAAATAAGTCCAGATGAGGGCGACCCCAAAGTTGAATTATTTGATCGAAGACCATTTGATTCAGACACCATTCCCCCTGGTCTAGTGTGTTTCTGCTTAAGAAATCTGCCACCTTGTTTTCCGTACCCCTTAGATGTACTGCCATAAGGGACGGAACACAAGGAATTATAAGGGAAAAAATGTCTGCTGCCAACTGCATAAGATTTTCTGATTTGGTTCCTCCTTGTCTGTTCAAATAGGAGACAACTGTGCCGTTGTCCGAAAAAACTTTTATAGCTTTTCCCTGAAGTAGAGGAAGAAACTCTTTTAAGGCGAGAAAAAAACGCTCTCAGTTCCCTCATGTTTTGAGAGTCTAGACTCTGCTCTCTTTTCCAAATGCCTTGCCTTAAGTAGCCTTGGCAACAGGCCCCCAGCTGAAAGGACTTGCGTCGGTGGTAAGGGTAACAAAATTCTGTTGGTTCCAAGGGAGTCCCTGGGACAGGTTTACAGGATTCAGCCACCAGCGAAAAGACTGAATCACCTGGGGGGTTAGTGTGAGGGGTGTATCTAATGGGCGGAGGGTACCCTGCCATTCCTTCAGGATTTGCCACTGCAGGGGTCTGGAGTGAAGTTGGCTCCAGCTGACAGCTGGTATAGTGGAAGTCATTCTGCCCAAGACCGCCATTGCTTGTCTGATAGTAGGGTTTTTTGTAGACATTAGAGACTGAACCCCCTGTATTAATCTCTGAATCTTGTCTTGGGGGAGGATATAGAGTAGACTTTTCGAGTCCAGAATCATTCCAAGAAAGACTTGGGAAGGTATTAGATGTGATTTTTTGCAGTTTATTTGCCAGCCGAGATCTTCTAGGATCTGCACTACTTTTTTGAGGTGTAACTCGAGAAGGAATTCTGACTCTGCTACCACCAAGAGATCGTCTAGGTAAGGAATTACTAGAATGTCTCTTTCTCTTATATGAGCCATGACTTCTGCCATGACTTTTGTGAAAAGTCTGGGAGCCTGAGAAATCCCAAAGGGAAGGGCTGTATATTGTAGGTGATGAATGTGACCTCCTATTGAAACAGCGACTCTGAGAAATTTTTGACAGTCTACCTGAATAGGGATGTGATAGTATGCATCTCTTATATCTATTGTAGCCATGAAACAGCCCCCGAAAAGATGTTTTAAAACTGACTGGATCGACTCCATTCTGAAATTTTTGTAAGAGAGGGACTGATTTAGATCTTTTAGATTTATGATAGTTCTGAATGTTCCATCTGGTTTGGGAACCAGAAAAAGGGAAGAGTAGAAGCCCCTGCCTTTCTCCGCCTCTGGCACTGGGATTGGAACATTTTTTCAAAGTAAAGATGCAATCTCCTGTTGTAAAGCTAAATTATTTTCCGAATTTCCTAGGAAATTTGTAATTTTGAATCTGTCCGGTGGGTGAGAGACAAACTCTAGGCAAAAACCTTCTCTTATAATGCTTAAAATCCAGGGGCTTGAGGAGATTTTTTCCCAAGCGTAAAGGAAGTGAGTAAGTCTGCCACCCACGGGAGAGAAACCGTCATTGCTGAGATGGTTTAGAGGCTGAGGAAGATTGGGAACTGAACAGGAAGCCCTTGCCTTTCCTATTCTTGTTGTCTGCTCTGAAGTCTTTTCTCTGGCCCCTATAAAAATCCTTCTTGTTTTTGCAAAAAAAAACGCTGTTTCTTGGGGGGTCTGGAGACAGGGAATCCTTTTTTATTGTCTGAAACCTTATCCAAAAGGTCGTCTAAGACGGACCCAAAAAGATAATCGCCCTGACAAGGAATTGCGCAAAGCTTATGTTTTGATCTAGTGTCTCCTGACCACCCTTTGAGCCAAATAGCTCGCCTGGCTGAATTAGAAAGTGCAGCTGACCTAGCGTTTAATTTCAATGCATCCGCTGAGGCGTCAGAAGTAAAGTCTACTGCTTTAAGTACAGGGAGTGCAGAATTATTAGGCAAGTTGTATTTTTGAGGATTAATTTTATTATTGAACAACAACCATGTTCTCAATGAACCCAAAAAACTCATTAATATCAAAGCTGAATATTTTTGGAAGTTGTTTTTAGTTTGTTTTTAGTTTTAGCTATTTTAGGGGGATATCTGTGTGTGCAGGTGACTATTACTGTGCATAATTATTAGGCAACTTAACAAAAAACAAATATATACCCATTTCAATTATTTATTTTTACCAGTGAAACCAATATAACATCTCAACATTCACAAATATACATTTCTGACATTCAAAAACAAAACAAAAACAAATCAGTGACCAATATAGCCACCTTTCTTTGCAAGGACACTCAAAAGCCTGCCATCCATGGATTCTGTCAGTGTTTTGATCTGTTCACCATCAACATTGCGTGCAGCAGCAACCACAGCCTCCCAGAGACTGTTCAGAGAGGTGTACTGTTTTCCCTCCTTGTAAATCTCACATTTGATGATGGACCACAGGTTCTCAATGGGGTTCAGATCAGGTGAACAAGGAGGCCATGTCATTAGATTTTCTTCTTTCATACCCTTTCTTGCCAGCCACGCTGTGGAGTACTTGGACACGTGTGATGGAGCATTGTCCTGCATGAAAATCATGTTTTTCTTGAAGGATGCAGACTTCTTCCTGTACCACTGCTTGAAGAAGGTGTCTTCCAGAAACTGGCAGTAGGACTGGGAGTTGAGCTTGACTCCATCCTCAACCCGAAAAGGCCCCACAAGCTCATCTTTGATGATACCAGCCCAAACCAGTACTCCACCTCCACCTTGCTGGCGTCTGAGTCGGACTGGAGCTCTCTGCCCTTTACCAATCCAGCCACGGGCCCATCCATCTGGCCCATCAAGACTCACTCTCATTTCATCGGCCCATAAAACCTTAGAAAAATCAGTCTTGAGATATTTCTTGGCCCAGTCTTGACGTTTCAGCTTGTGTGTCTTGTTCAGTGGTGGTCGTCTTTCAGCCTTTCTTACCTTGGCCATGTCTCTGAGTATTGCACACCTTGTGCTTTTGGGCACTCCAGTGATGTTGCAGCTCTGAAATATGGCCAAACTGGTGGCAAGTGGCATCTTGGCAGCTGCACGCTTGACTTTTCTCAGTTCATGGGCAGTTATTTTGCGCCTTGGTTTTTCCACACGCTTCTTGCGACCCTGTTGACTATTTTGAATGAAACGCTTGATTGTTCGATGATCACGCTTCAGAAGCTTTGCAATTTTAAGAGTGCTGCATCCCTCTGCAAGATATCTCACTATTTTTGACTTTTCTGAGCCTGTCAAGTCCTTCTTTTGACCCATTTTGCCAAAGGAAAGGAAGTTGCCTAATAATTATGCACACCTAATATAGGGTGTTGATGTCATTAGACCACACCCCTTCTCATTACAGAGATGCACATCACCTAATATGCTTAATTGGTAGTAGGCTTTCGAGCCTATACAGCTTGGAGTAAGACAACATGCATAAAGAGGATGATGTGGTCAAAATACTCATTTGCCTAATAATTCTGCACGCAGTGTATAGTGGGAAAAACGGCTAATAATTGATCTCTCTGGGTTTTATTCTGAATGTGAGATTCTAATTCTTCTAGCCATAACTTCAGAGACCTAGCAGTGGATGTGGCGGCAATATTCGGTTTAAAAGCTTGAGCTGAGGTCTCCCAAACCTTTTTTAGGTAAACTTCCGCTCGCTTATCCATAGGGTCTTTAAGAGTACCCAAGTCCACATACGGTAGAGCCGATTTTTTTGAGATCTTTGCAACAGGTGCATCCAACTTAGGAGGCCTGTCCCAATTAACTGAGTCTGCCTCATCAAAAGGATACTTCCTTTTCACGTTTTTAGGGCCCAAAAATTTTTTTGCAGGTTTTTTCCATTCCTCTTGTATCAAAAATTTTATATTCTCCTTTACGGGAAAAACTCTAGATTTTTTCTGCCCTAGGTCGCCAAACATGATATCCTGAACGGATTTCGGGTCTCTGGATTCGTCTACCTTCATGGTAGCACGAACTGCTTTTAGTAAAGCTTCCGTATCATCCGGGGAAAAAAGTGGTCTGCCAGTGGATTCTTCATCCTGGGACGAATCTGGGCTATCTAGGATTTCCCCTGTTTCACTTTCTTCTAGTGGATCTGAGTCAGATTTATTAGCTATGCCTGATCTGGTTCCAAGGGAGCTCGAGGCTACAGAGGGGAAGCTCTTTTTGAAATCTTTCAAGGAATCAGAGACCTCCGTCTTCACCATCTCCCTAATACTCTGCAGAAGGGATGGGGACTCTTCCTCCACTAGCTTCTCAATGCAACGTTGACATAGCATTTTTGACCAAGAGGGTGCAAGTTTCTTTTTACACACGGCACATTCTTTCCCTCTGGTTTTTGAGACCGCCTTTCTAGGCCCCTCTTTTATAGTCTAAAAGGCAAGAAAAAAAGGGGAAAGGAGATTTAGCATGACTAAAGAAGAAAAGTGATGGGGAATGATCCCCCTTACCCCACCAGGAGTACCGGTCTGCTCTCATGACCCTCCTGCTGATCGGCGCGTTGGGCACTCTCCTCCTCCATGATGCTGTGGGATAGAGTGATTCCCAGGATCCAAAATCTGGCTTCCTATAAGGCTGGCTGGGCTGCTACTGACCGCGCGCCTCCTGTGGGTCACAATTCCCTCGGTCGGGTCCTGCTGGAGCTATCTGCGGCCATAAGCAGGAAATCCACTTCCTACTTCCGGAACGCACGCTGAGTGCGTTCCAAATACCGGAAGTCTCACAGCCGAGATCCGAATCTCGCTTGGCTCGCGAGATTTTGTCCCCCTGCGAAGCGTGGTGAGGAGGGAGGCCCCGGCCCGCCTGAACACTGTCAGGAAGGACCGGCATGCCAGACGCACCTCCCAGTGCGGCCGGGACTGCAGAGTAGCGGCAGCACGGCATAACCCGGACCCCAGCAGCTAGCACCAGACTTCAGCCAGCGGCTCCTAGAGGAGACTTACGCCGGAACAGGTAACACCACTCCAAACGACTCTCAGGGGCCCTGCAGCCTAAACTTTTTTTGCTCTCCACGAACCGTCCTCTGTCTAGGACAGGAAACAGGAACTGGTGTTCTTGGGGCCATGCTCCTCCTTATGAGGTCTCCATGAAAGTTCCTGTTTCCTGTCCTGAATGGAGGCGGTCTCTCAAGGGTGCTGTCATGGGCGTAAGGGAAAAATATAATCTGCAGACTATGCCGGGCGAGAATAATAGCGAAGAGAGGGAATACAACAAATTTGTTTTATCACCACAAAATGAAGCATGTTTTGGACTACGAGGATAGACAAAAACTGCGCCCTCCACAAACGGCCAGTCAGTCAAGTGGAAAGAAAAAAGGTGGCCCTGCCCCTGCCCACCAGCAGACCGATATTTTAAAAGCATTTTCTAAAGGCACTCTGTATGACAAAAAAAAATCGGCGGTGGATGAAATTACAAATGCCATTACCCTGTACCAAGTGAAGAAAGAACTCTGGAGCATAAAACACTATGTAACTACTACAGACTTGTGGTCAAGTCGCACAATGGAGCCTTACATTAGTCTCACAGTCCACCTCATCAATGACGAGTGGAAGTTATGCAGCAGATGTCTACAGAAATCTTATTTTCCCAAGGATCATACGGGTGAACTGATATCTCAGGGATTAAAGGAAGCGCTGGAGTCATGGGGACTTAAAGAAGAGTTACAAGTCTGCATAACCACAGACAATGGCGCAAATATTGTGAAAGCAGTGGAATTGAACGGCTGGACAAGACTGCAGTGCTTCAGCCACAGGCTCCACCTCGCCATCGGTAGGTAAACGTTTCTTTTAGTCCTAGACTAGTTCAACATTATGCAGGGGTTTTTGACTGTGCTAATAATATCTTCCAATTTTGTCCTTAGAGACGCCCGTGTTGAACATGCAATTGGCAAATGCAAGAAAATAGTGAGTGCCTTTTCTTACACTTGGAAAAAGAAGAGAGAAATGGCTTATGCCCAGGCTGAGCTAAACCTGTCTCCTCACCGCCTCATCACTGAAACACCAACAAGATGGGGGTCTCGACAGCAGATGATTAAGCGGGTGCTTTAACAAGAGAAGGCCATAGCACAGGTCCTGAAAGCAGACCGGAAAACCAGGCATATGGTACCAACTTGGCAGGACATTGATATGTTAGAATCTATAAACAAGACCCTCAATCCTCTGTTGGAGTTTACAGATGCTCTGTCTGGAGAAGAGTATGTGAGTGTGTCGTATGTCAAACCTGTGCTCCACCTTCTAAACACCACAGTTCTTCCTCTAGCTGATGATGACATTGACACAGATCTGACAAAGGACATGAAGAGAGCCATCCTCAAGTATTTAAATGAGAAGTACTCAGACGCTGAAACTGATGACCTCCTGGATATGGCCTCCTTGGTCGACCCATGCTTCAGATCATCATATAAAGCAGCAGCAGAAATTCAGGCACTGCTAGAGACGCAAGCTGTGTCTGCCACAGAGTCACCACCATCACAGGAGCTGATGGAGAAGCCCAGAGAGAACCTAAGAGGAGTAAACGAAGTCTGGGCAGCTTTTTCAAAAAGGCATCCGCTCAACCTAGCCCAGCTGCCCTCACTGACAGAGAAGCGATTGAAATTGAGCTTAAGAGTTACCTGCAGGCACTGGATGTAGAAGGAGAAGCTGACCCACTGGAGTGGTGGAGGCTGCACCAGGCTAATTTTCCCAGGGTGGCAAGCCTAGCCAAGAAATACCTTTGCATTCCTGCCACAAGCACCCCCTCAGAAAGGGCATTCAGCACCAGTGGCAATATAGTAATATGCCACCGATCAGCACTGAAGCCCGAGACTGTGGACAAACTTGTGTTCCTGGCAAAAAAAAACTTGTCTGATGTGCAAGAAATTTAATCACTGCACGCAAGGAGCATAAACACTGATGTTCAGTCAGGTTTGTATTTGCACTACATATTGATTTGCAAGTTTGCAATTTGTTGTATATTTAAAGGGAACCTGTCATCAGCTTTATGCAGACCTCACTGAGGGCAGCATAAAATAGTGACAGAAATGCTGATTTCAGCGGTGTGTCACTCATGAGCTAATAGTAAGTGGTTGCCGAGAACCAGCATCACAATCAATGCAGCCCAGGCCTTGAAAAGAGTCAAATCTACCTGAGAAGAGTCCTGGTTATCCATAGTCTCCTGCACTCTCCCGTCCATCTGCTGATGATTGGCAGTTCTCTCCTAGAGAGAAAGGGAGAAAACTAGGTAGAAGACTGTCAGTCATCAGCAGGTGGGTAGGAGAGCAAGAATTCATGAATAACCATGACTTCTCAGGTGGCCGTGACTCTTTTCCAGGCCCAGTCTGCAATGATTGTGAAGTTGGTTCTCGGCAACCACTTACTTGTAAACTACACAGACCGATGAAATCAACTCACCTGTCTCTACTTTATGCTGCGGTTAGTATGGGCAGTATAAAGTTGATGACAGGTTCCCTTTAACGGAAAAGAAACCTGTTGAACTTGAAGGGTTTTTAGTTCAAATATGTGCAGCTTTTTATTTTTGTGCAATATAAATAAGTAATCAGGACAGGAGGAAGAAATGTAATGTTTATTTTTTTTTACATTTTGAACTTTATTTTCAACAAATTTGTGTTTTACTAACACTTAGTCTTCATCTTTACATTGTTTGGAAAAAGATCTGTTACTGCCACACAATACACATATTAAAAATTTCTTGAAAACTTTTGTAATTTGTATTTTTTGTATACATACAGATAAAAATAATATATCACAATATACACTCACCTAAAAGGATTATTAGGAACACCATACTAATACGGTGTTGGACCCCCTTTTGCCTTCAGAACTGCCTTAATTCTACGTGGCATTGATTCAACAAGATGCTGATAGCCTTCTTTAGAAATGTTGGCCCATATTGATAGGATAGCATCTTGCAGTTGATGGAGATTTGAGGGATGCACATTCAGGGCACGAAGCCCCCGTTCAACCACATCCCAAAGATGCTCTATTGGGTTGAGATCTGGTGACTGTGGGGGCCATTTTAGTACAGTGAACTCATTGTCATGTTCAAGAAACCAATTTGAAATGATTCGAGCTTTATGACATGGTGCATTATCCTGCTGGAAGTAGCCATCAGAGGATGGGTACATGGTGGTCATGAAGGGATGGACATGGTCAGAAACAATGCTCAGGTAGCCCATGGCATTTAAACGATGCCCAATTGGCACTAAGGGGCCTAAAGTGTGCCCAGAAAACATCCCCCACACCATTACACCACCACCACCAGCCTGCACAGTGGTAACAAGGCATGATGGATACATGTTCTCATTCTGTTTACGCCAAATTCGGACACTACCATTTGAATGTCTCAACAGAAATCGAGACTCATCAGACCAGTCTTCAACAGTCCAATTTTGGTGAGCGCGTGCAAATTGTAGCCTCTTTTTCCTATTTGTAGTGGAGATGAGTGGTACCCGGTGGGGTCTTCTGCTGTTGTAGCCCATCCGCCTCAAGGTTGTGCGTGTTGTGGCTTCACAAATGCTTTGCTGCATACCTCGGTTGTAACGAGTGGTTATTTCAGTCAACATTGCTCTTCTACCAGCTTGAATCAGTCGGCCCATTCTCCTCTGACCTCTAGCATCCACAAGGCATTTTTGCCCACAGGACTGCCGCATACTGGATGTTTTTCCCTTTTCACACCATTCTTTGTAAACCCTAGAAATGGTTGTGCGTGAAAATCCCAGTAACTGAGCAGATTGTGAAATACTCAGACCGGCCCATCTGGCACCAACAACCATGGCACGCTCAAAATTGCTTAAATCACCTTTCTTTCCCATTCTGACATTCAGTTTGGAGTTCAGGAGATTGTCTTGACCAGGACCACACCCCTAAATGCATTGAAGCAACTGCCATGTGATTGGTTGACTAGATAATTGCATTAATGAGAAATAGAACAGGTGTTCCTAATAATTCTTTAGGTGAGTGTATATCGCACATGCTTCAAATTATATTGCAATATAGATTTTAGGCCATATCGCCCACCTCTACCAAATATAACTTGTGCCAGTAACTAAAAGGAAAGAGAGACATAGGCAGGGGTTAGACAGGCAAGGACAGGTCAGAAGTAACCTAGAGAACATGCAGACAGGCAGGGCTGGGATAGTGAGATAAGAGGCAGGCTGAGAAGTCTGTGTATGTTACACATAGTCTCCTTCAGGGTACGGTAGATATTAAAGACAGAGTCTCCTTAACAACAGTGTTGCCAAGGAGACACTTTACAAGTAGATTTCATGAAAATAAAAATAAAAAAACCTGTTCCCTAAATATATTACAAAAATACTTAAAATCCCTGGCCATACATTATATTAATAATAAACTTAAATGACAGCTATAAGGTACTGTAACCAACTTGTCCAATAGAATGTATAGCAATTCCAACATGAAGTGCCCTTGATTTTCTAGAAAGCTACATAAAGCCCCTAAATAAACAGCCATTTGAACACTCCAGATTGATATCAAATAGCTCCTAAGCAGGTTATCCTTATGCGGCGCGCACTTTATTAGCCTCTAAACTCACAATTACAGTTATTTTCATACATTACAGGCTTTTCTTCTGGTACTTTAGCATGCTTTTAGTGTGCTTTCTTTTTCCACCACGGTTTTATTGCGATCCACTGTGCTGGAAAGGATGAAAGCCTATGACAGGCTTAGGCAAAGCTGTAAGAATATATTATGGCGATGAGGCCTACAGGAGAGGATTCTCCTGTCCTACAGAATAAAAAAATAAATAAATAAATAAATCATAATTTTCCACTAACTTGTGACAAAAAATTAAAAATTCTAGGAACTCGCCATGCCCCTCACGGAATACCTTGGGGTGTCTTCTTTCCAAAATGGGGTCACTTGTGGGGTAGTTATACTGCCCTGGCATTTTCCAGGGGCCCTAATGTGTGGTAAGTAGGTAAATGACCTGTGAAATCCTAAAGGTGCTCTTTGGAATGTGGGCCCCTTTGCCCACCTAGGCTGCAAAAAAGTGTCACACATGTGGTATCGCCGTATTCAGGAGAAGTTGGGCAATGTGTTTTGGGGTGTCTTTTTACATATACTCATGCTGGGTGAGAGAAATATCTTGGCAAAAGACAACTTTTCCCATTTTTTTATACAAAGTTAGCATTTGACCAAGATATTTATCTCACCCAGCATGGGTATATGTAAAATGACACCCCAAAACACATTCCCCAACTTCTCCTGAATACGGCGATACCACATGTGTGGCACTTTTTTGCAGCCTAGGTGGGCAAAGGGGCCCACATTCCTTTTATGAGGGCATTTTTAGACATTTGGATCCCAGACTTCTTCTCACGCTTTGGGGCCCCTAAAATGCCAGGGCTGTATAAATACCCCACATGTGACCCCATTTAGGAAAGAAGACACCCCAAGGTATTCAATGAGGGGCATGGCGAGTTCATAGAAATTAATTTTTTTTGGCACAAGTTAGCGGAAATTGATTTTATTTATTTTTTTCTCACTAAGTCTCCCTTTCCGCTAACTTGGGACAAAAATTTCAATCTTTCATGGACTCAATATGCCCCTCACGGAATACCTGGGGGTGTCTTCTTTCCGAAATGGGGTCACATGTGGGGTATTTATACTGCCCTGGCATTCTAGGGGCCCTAAAGCGTGAGAAGAAGTCTGGAATATAAATGTCTAAAAATTTTTACGCATTTGGATTCCGTGAGGGGTATGGTGAGTTCATGTGAGATTTAATTTTTTGACACAAGTTAGTGGAATATGAGACTTTGTAAGAAAAAAATAATAATTTCCGCTAACTTGGGCCAAAAAAATGTCTGAATCACCCCCCTATAAGGCTCCATTCAGATGTCCGTATGTGTTTTGCGGATCCGATCCATGTATCCGTGGATCCGTAAAAATCATACGGACATCTGAATGCAGCCTGACAGGGGGGGGTGATCAATGACAGGGGGGTGATCAGGGAGTCTATATGGGGTGATCACCCCCCCCCCCCCCCGGAAGGCTCCAGGGAGACGCCTGTATGTGTTTTGCGGATCCGATCCATCTATCAGTGGATCCGTAAAAATCATGCAGACATCTGAATGGAGCTTTACAGGGGGGTGATCAATGACAGGGGGGTAATCAATGACAGGGGGGTGATCGGGGAGTCTATATGGGGGGATCACCACAGTCATTGATCACGCCCCTGTAAGGCTCCATTCAGACGTCCGTATGCGTTTTGCGGATCCGATCTATCAGTGGATCCGTAAAAATCATGCGGACGTCTGAATGGAGCTTTACAGGGGGGTAATCAATGACAGGGGGGTGATCAGGGAGTCTATATGGGGTGATCACCACAGTCATTGATCACGCCCCTGTAAGGCTCCATTCAGACGTCCGTATGCGTTTTGCGGATCCGATCCATCTATCAGTGGATCCGTAAAAATCATGCGGACATCTGAATGGAGCTTTACAGGGGGGTGATCAATGACAGGGGGGTAATCAATGACAGGGGGGTGATCAGGGAGTCTATATGGGGTGATCACCACAGTCATTGATCACGCCCCTGTAAGGCTCCATTCAGACGTCCGTATGCGTTTTGCGGATCCGATCCATCTATCAGTGGATCCGTAAAAATCATGCGGACATCTGAATGGAGCTTTACAGGGGGGTGATCAATGACAGGGGGGTGATCAGGGAGTCTATATGGGGTGATCAGGGGTGAATAAGGGGTTAATAAGTGACAGGGGGGGGGAGTGTAGTGTAGTGGTGCTTGGTGCAACATATTACTGAGCTACCTGTGTCCTCTGGTGGTCGATCCAAACAAAGGGGACCACCAGAGGACCAGGTAGCAGGTATATTAGACGCTGTTATCAAAACAGCGTCTAATATACCTGCTAGGGGTTAAAAAAAAATCACATCTCCAGCCTGCCAGCGAACGATCGCCGCTGGCAGGCTGGAGATCCACTCTCTTACCTTCCGTTCCCGTGCGCGCGTTCACAGGAAATCTCGCGTCTCGCGAGATGACGCATATATGCGTGACTGTGCGCAGGGCTGCCACCTCCGGAACGCGATCCTGCGTTAGGCGGTCCGGAGGTGGTTAATAGCCAATCTCCGGAACTAGCACTTTGAACAGATCCCAGGTTACTGCAGCCCAGCTCCCATTCCCTTGAATAATGCCACCACAGTCTGAACTGAGCTGTGCTTCCTACTTTCAGTGCCAGAGGCTGCAGGAAACAGCTGATCGGAGGACCTAATATTGAGGACCTGTCCTGACGATAGATCATCAATATGTCAAGCCTGAAACACTCCTTTAATTATACTGGTTCAGCACTCAGCAATAAAAAGTGCTGCTATTAGACCTGGCATAATTTACCAGCAGTCTTCTACACAGAGAGGTGGAAAACACTTTGTACATCAGGTGCATGAGTTTGACTTTAAAGCTACACCTTTTCCAAACTATTCTGAAAATGTCATAGGTGTGGGGGGAAAGAAAGCATTGACATTTTGGAGAGATATGGTATACATTTCAAACAAAGCTTTAAAATTACTGCAACTTTGCAAATGGCCACATGGTGGCAGCATAACTCCCAGTCAGAGAACTGAGCTGCCAAAAAATCTAGTTACACAATCTCTAATGCTTACTAATGAGCCACTAACCAGACAAGCTCCTATTCGTGATTAAAAGACCAAAATGAACTTTGAATTCTGGGGGTTCTATGCAAAAATTGAGTACATTAGGTAGTTTTTTTTCACTCTTCTGTTGACATCTCAATAACCTTAGCAAACCTTAGAAATAAGCAACTACACTAGTACTTGTTGATATGTATATGTCATGTAAGTTCTAACGTACCAGAGATCTGTGGGGTAGTGATCAGTTTTGTATTCATTTTAGGTTGCAGGGCCCTAATGTACCCTGGTTGGCGAAACATATGCAGAAAGAACAATCTTTTGGACATCTGGACAATATCTAGATCCACTTTGCATATACACCAACGTACCATAGTCATGGTGTGACTTTAGCCTTAAAGGCACGCAGGATATGGACCCAGACTTCTGTATGGCACCCTAATGTATGACATCCTATAAGAACTATTCTCCTCTTTGCTTCTAGCAAGGAATATGGGGGTGTGGGTTGTCCAGGATTAGAAAAACATGCAGGGGTGTGGAAATCGTATCGCCCGACTGCATGTCCCGGGCGCCGGGCAGGTAGTTTGTTCAGTAGCTTAGCTCTGCTGCGGGCAAGTAGCAGGGCTGAGATGGCTTTGTTTACCGGACGCAGTGGATCGGCGACGAGCTGGGCGTGGAGAGGCGTTCCCATGGTGATGGGGACGCTTGAAGTTAAAATATACCATCGTATTGGAGAAAACTCTGATCCGATGGTATATTCTAAACCCGAGGTGTTCCCATGGTGATGGGGACGCACCTCTGACAGGGCGCTGCAATCCGCAGCACCTGAGGGGTTAATTGCACGGACGGCAGCTCCCTGTCAGAGGTCGGGTGCCGGGAATGTTTCTACAATGTTTGCATTGGTGGGCAGTGCGCCGCACAGACCTGTGAGTTACAAGAAGGATCGCCGGGCGGCCACAGCGCATGCAAGTATAATGCTGCTGAGTAACTGACCATGGCAGACAGAATGTCAGTAGCGTCCTGGCTGCCATGGTAACCGATCGGAGCCACAGTATTACACTGCTGGGGCTCCGATCAGAAATGCCGCTGCCACCAATGATGGAGGGGGGAGGTCGCACTGCCCACCAATGATTTTAATACTGGGGAGGGGGGGGGCACACTGCCCACCAATGATTTTAATACCGGGGAGGGCACACTGCCCACCAATGCAAACATTGTAGAAACATTCCCGGCACCCGAAATGAGACAGGGAGCTGCCGTCCGCAAAATTAACCCTACTTGTCATAACAGAGAGGCACTGTCATTTAATTTTCCTTTATGTGTTATGTTCAGTTCAAGCTCATCTAGCATAACCAAGCATGTCCATGAGGGTGCCTCTGTTAACCTAAGTTTTTTGATAAAGTAAGCTACAGTTCTCGTTTGGAAATCTGTTCTGTTTAAGCTCACAATCTATTTTTGGGTTTGTTTGATGGAATTACAGTACATTTTGGGCCTGTCTTCTAAGTTACTATCAATAAAGACCTTATTTAAATATGGTTTTGATTTAAAATTATTTTTTGTATCAGGACAAGTAGATTGTCATGAGGGACAAGTAGATCGAGCCCCCGCTTTAGTGCTTCGACAAGTAGTTTTTTTTTTTTATTTCCACACCCCTGAACATGTCTGTTTTTTTCCAGAAACAGCACCACCCCTGTCCACAGGTTGTGTGTGGTATTTTAGCTCTGCCTCATTGACTCCAATGAAGCCGAGCCGCAATGCCAGATACAACCCATGGACAGGGGTGGTGCTGTTTCTGGAAAAAAACAGACATTTTTTTAATTCTGCACAAAGCCTTTAACCCCTTCCCACCGCTGCACCATTAAATGACATTAGTGGTGGTGCGGGGGTTAAAAATTCGAAACGGAAAAAAGTCAAAATGTCCGATTTGCAGTTTTTTGGTCGCTTCACCTCCCACAAAAAAATTGAATAAAAAGTGATCAAAAGTCATACACAGCCTCACACAGCTCCATAGACAAACATAAAAACGCTATGGGGGGTCAGAATATGGGAACGCAAAGAAAAAAAAAAAATAGTCTTTTCCAAAGTTTGGAAAAATAAAAAAGTTATGGCTTTGGGAAGGCTGGGAGTAAAAATAAAAATGAAAAAAACTGAACGTCGCCTGTTCCTGAAAGGGTTAAAGTGGATTTTGCAGGAAGCAAAATGTCCAAATCCTAGCCAAGTGGCAAGCCACACCTACTTTACTATAGCTAATGTGTCAGACAGCACATAAGGCTCAACTGTGGAGTAAAGTGCACTGGAAAAGAAAGGTGCAAATTCCAACCATAAGGGTCCATTCACATGTCAGTATTTTTCTATATCCCGAATTTCGGTCCGTTTTTTGCGGATCCGTTGTTCCTGAAAATGTTTCCGTATGTCATCCGTTTTTTGCGGATCCATTGACTTTGTATTGTACCAGGATCCGATTTTGCGGATAATAATAGGACAAGTTTTATATTTTTTTGGACATGCGGAATGGAACAACGAAAACAGACAGCACACATTGTGCTGTCCGATTTTTTTCAGGACCCATTGAAAATGAATGGGTACGCAACTGGTCTGGATCTGTTCCGCAAAAAACGGAACAGATCCAGAAAGAAACAACGGACGTGTGAATGGACCCTAAATCTGGACCTCATGGAGTCACCGCTCAGTAGCTCCTGCAGTGCAGCAGCAGAGGTTGCAGAATTCATGCAGCAAGGTGGACAGTATTTTAAGAAATTCTCACCTGCACAATGCAAAAAAAAAATCCACAGCATAAACTGAGCTACGGGTGGATTTTCAATCTGAAGCATGTCAATTTATGCTGCGGATCTCACCCATTGCAATGCAGAGGGTGTAATCCACAACCATTTCCACGGTGAAATCTGCATGTAAATACAGCTACGGAGTGTTTTCCGTCACGGATCCACTGTAAAATCCGGTATGTTACATCCCGTGCGGACAAATCGAAGGCCCACTTGACATCCTCACCATCTTTTTGTCAGTAAGGCCCCATTCACACAACTGCAGGGCTACCGTGCAGGTCTGCAAAACATGGATAGTGGCCATGAGCACTTTAATGGGTCCACGATGCACAAGATGTGGAGAAAGGACACCTGACATCTTTTGCCGGGCATGGACCCAGAAGCACACAGAACAGCTTCCGTGTGCCTCTGCGCTGCAAAAGATAGGACACAGCCAGTGTTCGTGTTTTGCGGCCCCGCAACATGGCCACGGCGGCCCCATGCTCGTGTCTGATCGAGGCCCAAGTAGGATTTTGCACTACACTGAGCTCATGTTTGTGAGGCGAGTCTTCCCTCCTGCCCGTACAACCCCTTCTCCCTTTGCCCTGATGCTCCTCTGCCACCAGTGAGTTCACCACAGCACACACTAATGACTCATTCAGTATTAGTAATGGTTCCACACCGCTGGACCACCAATGACTATTTGTCACATTATAAGTCCACTCTGTCACCAAGGTTGTTGTTTTTTCCTCAAGAAGTTTCTACACAAGGATGATTTTGAGGTGTCTGAATACAGGGATGGAGAACACTTCTAGCCCTGTCAGCCAAAGGAGAGGCGGCGTGCACAGAAGGCATTAGAATAGTAGTGCTCCAAGCCTTCTGCCCGACCCCTGGTGCTCAAAAGAGCCAATTAATAATATAAAAAAATGTGATATCTCAGGAACATTGCTACGTACAAAGAAAACTAAGATATCCTTTTAATCAGAATGACCAACCCTACCAGGCAATATGCCTCTTTTAATAGGATTGATCATACTGACAGAGGATTCTTAAAAAGGTTGTTCGGGCTACAGATATTGAGAACCTATCCTGAAGATAGGTCATGAATATCAGATCAGTGGGGTTCTGACTCCCAGGACCACCACTGACCAGCTGCTGGAAGGGTATCATTACCTACACGCTTCCATTGTAGCGGCGGTGCAGTGTGATTACAGCTCCCTCTCCTGTTCAAGTGCATGGTATGATCATCTGCAATTACCCTGCACCGCCACTACAACATTGTGTAGTCCTGAAATCCAGACAACCCCATTAAAGAGGACCTTTCACCCATTATGACAATGTGAACTAAGTATACAGACATGGAGAGCGGCGCCCGGGGATCTCACTGCACTTACTATTATCCCCGGGCGCCGCTCCGTTCTCCCGCTGTGCCCTCCGGTATCTTCGTTCACAAAGTTATGGTAGGCAGAGTCTGCCCTTGTTCTTCTGTAGCACTGGCCAATCGCATTGCAGAGCTCACAGCCTGGGAGAAAAGAACCTCCCAGGCTGTGAGCTCTGCGCTGCGATTGGCCAGCGCTACAGCAGAACAAGGGATGACTCCGCCTACCATAACTTAGGGACTGGTATCTCCGCCTACTATAACTTAGTGAGCGGAGATACCGGAGGGCATAGCAGGAGAACGGAGCGGCGCCCGGGGATAATAGTAAGTAGGGATCGACCGATTATCGGTTTTACAGATATTATCAGCCGATATTCAGGACTTTGACAGTTATCGGTATCGGCATCTATTTTGCCGATATACCGATAACGTATTGGGAACACAGAACGCGCTGCTCTCAGCGCTCTGTTCCCTCAGCAGCACAGGGGAGAAGGAAGCAGTGTCTCCTCCCCCTGTGCTGCTGCTGCCGCCAATGAGAGGAGAGAACATAAGAGGAGGGGAGGGGCTGTGGCCACTGCGCCACCAATGAAGATGAGTCTTTCATTCATTCATATACAGGAGGCGGGAGCTGGCTGCAGAATCGCATAGCCGGCTCCCGACCTCTATGAGCGGTAGCTGCGGTCCGCGGTAGTTAACCCCTTAGGTGGATCGCAGCTACCGCTCATAGAGGTCGGGAGCTGGCTATGTGATTCTGCAGCCAGCTCCCGCCTCCTGTATATGAATGAGAGACTTATCTTCATTGGTGGCGCAAAAATTAAAATTCCCAGAATATCGGTATAAATTATCGGCTATCGGCCTGAAAGTTCACAAATTATCGGTATCGGCCCTAAAAAATCAATATCGGTTGATCCCTAATAGTAAGTGCAGTGAGATCCCCGGGCGCCGCTCTACATGTCTGTATAGTTAGTTCACATTGTCATAATGAGTGAAAGGTCCTCTTTAAAAGGGATCGTCTCACTTCAGTAAGTGGCATTTATAATGTAGAGCAGGCATGCTCAACCTGCGGCCCTCCAGCTGTTGCAACACTACAACTCCCATCATTCCCGGACAGCCTACAGCTATCAGCCTACAGAAGGGCATGGTGGGAGCTGTAGTTTTACAACAGCTGGAGGGCACAGGTTGAACATCCCTGATGTAGAGAAAGTTAATGCAAGGTACTTACTAATATATTGTTATTATCCATTTTGCTTCCTTTGCTGGCTGGATTCATTTTTCCATCAAATTATATACTCCATATTCCATGGTTACAGACCACCCTGCAATCCATCAGTCATGCCTGCACAATATAGGAAAGAGCACTAGCCTATGTGCGCTCCCATGGTCCCGGCCACCAGAGAGGCTGACGCTTTTTCCTATATTGTGCAAGCATGGCCACCACTGATGGATTGCAGGGTGGTCTGTAACCATGGAAACGTGCAGTGTATAATGTGATGGAAAAATGAATCCAGCCAGCAAAGGAAGTAATGTGGATAATATATTAGTAACTGCCTTGTATTAACTTTCTCTACATGATAAATGCCACTTACTGAAGACAACCCCTTTAGCTGTGTTAACTATCCTGCTTCACCCCCCCCTCCCCAGAGAAAAGTTCTACTCTTGTCCACAAAATGGACAATAGTAGGACATGTTCTATTTTTTCGCTGGGCCGCGAAACGGACTTACGGATGCGGACAGCACATGTTTATGCTGTCCACATCTTTTGCAGCTGTATTCAGATGAATGGGTCTGCAAAAAAGGAAGATCGGAAAGCAGCTGAAACTACAGACATGTGCATGAGCCCTAAAAGGGGTTGTTCACCCCTGAGGGACCTTCCTGCAGAAACCCCCACCCACCCCCTACATGGTCAGACCGGTGGTGGTAATGATACCAACCTGGTCCCTACTACTGGTCCAGCTCCTTCGCTAGCATGGCTACAACGCAGCTCCTGGGTCTACCTGCACCAATGTCGGGTTTGATGCAGAACATGTGACTACTACAGCCAATGACTGGCCACAGCAGTGACGTGTCACTTGTGAGTCATGTAACGCATGGGTGAGCCTCCATGGGTCCAGCCACACTGGAGGAGTCTACAGAAAAGGTCTCCAGCGGAGAAGAAACCCTCCATACAACACTTGACATGTCACCAGCTTTGATTGGTAGAGGGTCACTGAAGGAAGGCCAGCAGTGCTCAGCTAGGCATTGTGCTCCTTTGGCCCCGAGTACATGTACCATTCCCATGAAGGCTGCAGCCAGTCATCAGCCTGACAGGTCACATGCCATTTTGGCACACATTACCACTTAGGCCAGAGATTGGCTGCAGCAGTCACATGAATTATGAACAGCTGGCAGACCAGAAGGCCATTTATAAGGAGAGTGCTGGTTTTTACTTTATTTCATTGCCTCCTGTTCTCTGGCACATAGAACCAATTCTCATCTCGCCGTACCAGCCTGGGTACATGCTGCTCTCCACATATAGGAAGTGCCCACTCAGCCAATAACTAGTTGAGATGGGTCAACGCTGCAGCAAGTGATTGGCTGAGAAGGCACTTCCTGTGCGGAAAGATGGGGGCAGGGAGTACCCGGTGTCACTGGATCAGCGGGTGGTGAAATCTGGGAGGCGATTATTACTTTCATTATTTTAGAGCATTGCTAGGCTACTTACACATTTGCGTATCTCCTTTCCGGTATCGAGATCCGTCATAGGATCTCAATACCGGAGGAAAACGCTTCCGTTTTGTCCTCATTTATTGTCAATAGGGACAAAACTGAACGGAGTGCACCAGAATGCATTCAGTTCCGTTTGGTTGCGTCCCCATCGCGGACAGAAAAACACTGCAAGCAGTGTTTTTCTGTCCGGCATGGGATGTGGAGCAAGACTGATCCGTCCTGACACACAAGGTAAGTCAACGGTGTCCGTTTTCTCAAACACAAAAACCGTTTTGGCTATGTTACAGATAATTCAACCGGATCCGTTCATAACTGATGCAGACGGTTGTATTATCGTGACGGAAGCGTTTTTTGCTGATCCATGACTGGTCCAGCAAGAACGCAGATGTGAAAGTAGCCTAAATATCCTTCCAGTGAAAGCCCCCAAAAGATATCCAACCTAGACAACCCCTTTAATAAGAGCCTCCTCCAATACCAAGGACCTCTGTCTCAACTTAAAGGGAACCTGTCACCTCAAAAATGCACACCCCCCAGCAGTACCTGGTAGTAGCCCGCAGCCTGTTAATAATCATATGATTGATCCTGTTGTCCGATGCTGCGCAAGTTAAAAAAAAACAGTTTTATGCTCCATCAGCGCCATAGTGCCGGCCAGCTTGAAGTCAAGGTAACCACGCCCCCTAACCGTCCCCGCTTGCCCGAGATTGACAGCCTGCAGTGCGGCCGCGATTCCCCAAGTCTCGCACATGCGCTCTGTAGTAATGCGCTATCCGATCTCCTACTGCTGCTGTTAGCCTGGTCTCAGCGGTGCAATGCGCATGCGTGAGACTTGGGGAATCGCAGCTGTACTGTAGGCTGTCACTCTCAGGCAAGCGGGGTCGGTTAGGGGGCATGGTTACCTTGACTTCAAGGCTGGCACTATAGCGCTGATAAAGAATAAAACCGCGTTTTTTTTTAACTGACGCAGCATCAGACAACAGGATGAAACATATGATTATTAACAGGCTGCGGGCTACTATGAGGTACTGCTGGCGGGTGTAGATGCATTTGAGGTGACAAGTTCCCTTTAAAGGGTTTTCCTGGATTTTTAAATTGACAGCCTATTACCAGTATAGACCTCAATAGCTTATTGTATGAGGGCAAACACCGTGTACCGCTACCCATCAGCTATTTTGCCTCTGGAGCTACTGCAGGACAGTTGATCGTAAAGGGTGCAGGTTGTCGGACCCCCGAACATTACAATCCCAGAAAGCCTCCACATCAATGACCATCACATATCCCATGGCAGTCAGATGATCAAGCGGATACAATTTACAAGAACTGCCAAACCCTTTATTACAGCCCTAGGGGGGCCGGGATAACATGGGGGTCAGCACATGACCTGCTCCAGTCTGTGGCAGTAATGTCCTATGCACCAAGATCAAAATCGTCCCTCTCCTCGTTGTACTCCACAACGTGCTTCTTGATCTTGGAAGAGTCCACCCAGGTAATGAAGTCCTCCATGCTCCTGGTGACCAGGTAGGCGGGGTCGGTCACCACCTCAGTCCCCACACGGATGTGCCCCTGCTCTATGAAGGTGATGGCGGTCTTCAGGTTCTGGGCCATCCGCAGCCTGACCACCACTGAGGGCAGGCGCCTCCTGCAGAAGGACGAGGCGGACACGGTGTCGCACAGCTGCAGGCTCTGCTTGGTGGGGACCAGGCCCATGCTGTAGAGCTTCTCCAGCAGCCGGCCGGTGCTCTGGGCCCGGAAGGCGTCCTTCTCCTCCAGGTCCTTGATCTTGTGCGCCAGCTCCCGGACACTCCTGCTCAGCTTGTTGTACGTGGTGTAGTCCTCCCGCCGGTCCAGGTGGTATTTCCTCAGCACCCTCAGTTCGCTCACATTGTTGTCCACCTCCCAGTTGATGAAGTCCACTTTCTTCAGCAGCTTCTGCTCATGGTACTTCAGCTTCCGGACCATTGTGCGGGTGTACGGGGGACTGTCGTCTGCTACCACTACAGTACACGTGTGAGGAGCTACACTTCCACAAATCCTTTGCGCGTTCCAAATTCTATCACTAGAGGGCGCTGAGCGGTTGACGAACCGTCTCCTGAATTACAATATTAAGATCGAACCAGCGCCATCTTTATGAAGACCAGGTTTTGCTTATACTCTATGGAATCTGACAAAGGAAAGATGGCGTTTAAAGAGTAGCCGGAAAATCACTTATCGTTAGCTCTTGAAGGTTTCATACAGGGTAGTGTCTAAACTCCATGCACCGTAACGACCTTGTGATGGCGCACAGGGTCACGTGACATTCAAAGTCTCCATTTTAAAGTGACCAGGCGCCTCACCTTACACACCTACCGTAATCTTTGTATTACAGTATATTACTCATCTTTACTACCAGCGCTTGGGATGTAGATGTAACTGTGCTGCTACATCCCGCGGCTGCTTCAAACCCAGGTGACGTCGAGAGGTCCCTACGACGCATGGAGGTTAGACACAACAGTTACTACAGTTACTAATCAGGGCGAGGGACTGCCTCTGTCACTTCCTAGCCGGACTTTGACAGCAGGACTCAGGAGTATCGGCGGCGCAGACCCGGGGAGTGATCATGACGAGCTATCCGTACGGCCAGGTGAGCAGGGGCTGCCAGACAGCCGCCATGGAAGCAGGCAAGACTGGGAACAGCAGTGACTGGAGAGGCTTGGAGAAGGGTGTGTGAGGCATGGGGCGAGGCTGACAGGTGAGACCGTATTAGGCCTCCTGCACACGACCGTGTACCTTCCGTTGCCGTATTGCGGATCCGCAATACACGGACACCGCTCTGCGTGCATTTCCCATCACCGATGAGGACCCATTCACTTCAATGGGTCCGCAAATCCGGAGTACTACGGGAGCACTACGGAGTACTTCCGTGCGGTTTCGTCCCGTACTTCCGTTCCGCAAAAAGTTAGAACATGTCCTATCTTTTTGCGGAACGGGTGGATCGCGGACCCCTTAAAGTGAATGGGTCCGCGATCCGCTGCAGCTGCCCCGCGGTTGGTGTTCGTGCATTGCGGCGAGCAATTTGCGGTCCACAGCGCGGCCACGGGGCGCACATGTTCGTGTGCAGGAGGCCTTACTGCTGGAGCCGGGAGTCAGAGAGACTTCAGGTGAATCTCCTTCTAGAACTGGAATACTAAAGTAAAATGGAGTCCTGGAAAGAAGCTGCCGGCTACTTTCACATCTTCGATTTTGCTGTCCGGTTCTCAAAACCACAGCAAAACGCTTCTGTTATAATAATACAACTGGCTGCATCCATTCGGAACGGAACCGGTTGTATTATATCGAAAATTAAGAAATCGTGTCCGAAAAAAACCAAAAAATGGATCCAGCACCTTTGGCATAATTTTTGGTGCCAGATCCAGCTTCTTCGGTTTCCCATGCCTCACTCTAAAATACTGCTTGCAGCGATCTTGTGTCCAGCGTGGGAACGCAAGAAACCGGAACAGGATCCATTCTGGTGCTCTCCGTTCTGTTTTGTCCCCGTTGACAATCAATGGGGACAGAACTGAAGCCTTGTGCTGCGGTATTAAAGGGTTTCTATCACTTCGTATCACATATTTAGGTGTCAGACACTAGCGATCCGCTAGTGTCTGCTCTAACAAACCATCCTAATATGATAGGCTTTGGGGCGGCCGTTTTGCTAAAATAACAACTTATATCTATATGCTAATGAGCCTCTAGGTGCTATGGGGGCGTCATTAGCACCTAGAGGCTCCGTCTACCTTCATAAACTGTCGCCGCCCAGCGCGTCCCTCCAGCCCGCCCATCTCCTGCTGAATGCGATCCTCCCCGTGCGCGTCTCTGTTCTGCGCATGCGCAGTGAATGTCTGACCGCTTCCCTGCACAGACATCTCCACTGCGCCTGCGCCGATGACATCATAGTGCTCCGAGGAACAGGCGCAGTGGAAATGTCTGAGCAGGGAAGCGGTCAGACATTCACTGCGCATGCGCAGAACAGAGACGCGCACGGAGAGGATCGCATTCAGCAGGAGATGGGCGGGCTGGAGGGACGCGTTGGGCGGCGGCAGTTTCTGAAGGTAGACGGAGCCTCTAGGTGCTAATGACGCCCCCATAGCACCTAGAGGCTCATTAGCATATAGATATAAGTTGTTATTTTAGCAAAACGGCCGCCCCAAAACCTATCATATTAGGATGGTTTGTTAGAGCAGACACTAGCGGATCGCTAGTGTCTGACACCTAAATATGTGATACGAAGTGATAGAAACCCTTTAAGACCCTGTGCTGGGCCTCAAAACCGGACAGCCCAACGCAGATGTGAAAGTAGCCTAATCCCTGATAAAGTAAAGGGGTTCTCCAGGTATATGGTGCTACCCTGTGGAGGGAAGCTCTTACATAGGACTCGCACTCCCTCACCATCTCCGCTACCCTGGTGTGCACTGCGGGCTCCCCTGCGCAGGTCCCAACCAGATGTGGCTGCTTCTATTCCTGTTCAGCCATATTACAGTCAATGCAGCTGAACAGGAAAAGAAGCCGCAGGAGAGCCCGCAGTGCACACCAGTATAGCGGAGATGGGGTGTGTCCTAAGTAAAAGAGCTTCCCTCCACAGGGTAGCACCATATGCTAAAGAACCCCTTTAAGGTTGTTTTGTAAAACAGATGTTCATTTTTTGCTGAGATTTTGATATTGATGGCCTGTCCTCAGGATAGGTAATTGATATCTGATCAGCGGGGGACCGACTCCCATGACTCCCACCGATCAGCTGTTTGAAGAGGCTGTGGTGCTCCTCTGAGAGCTGCACAGCTTACTAACCACAGCGCCGTCCATTGTATACTGGTTGTTCTTGGTATTGCAGGTCAGCCCCATTCATTTGATTTAGACTCAGCTGCACACAGGTCATGTTACCGATAAATGTGACGTCTCTGGCCTGGGAAGAGGCTGTAGCCACTTGAAAAAGCTAATCGACAGGAGTCCGTGGAGTCGGACCCCCACGATCAGATACTGATGGCCTATCCTGAGGTTAGGTCATCAGTATCAAAATCCTGAGCAACCCCTTTTAACGAATGAAATACAAGTATTAGGCTACTTTCACACTATGAAAATGCAGTGTAATCTGTGAACGTGTGCCTCCGGACTGCCGCTCTGTCCCCATTGACTATAGTTTTATTCCAGCAGCCTTTCGCCGTGCCTCTGCCGGAATCCACCCCCCATTATAGTCACTGGGGACGGAGCGGCAGTCCGGGGGCACACGTTCACTAGCGGCAGGATGGATCCCACAGGCTGTTCACCCGACGGAACAGCCTGCCGGAGGTCCGTGCCGCTAGTGTGAAAGTAGCCTTACTGAATCTTTTCCCACAAAACTATGTATCAATCTGCTCAGCTCTTCCTGATCTATAACATCCTGCAGATTACACTGCATTTTCATAGTGACAGGTTCAATCATTTGCATTCTGTGGAGTCAAGTAATGTACTAGGGATCAACCAATCTAGATTTTTTTTAGAGCCGATACTGTTACAGATAACCTGTGAATTTTCAGGCCGATAGCCGATAACTTATACTGATATTCTGTGCGTTTTCATTTTAAAAAAAAAATAAAAAAATTTCTGTTACGGTGTTCACCACATAGGAGATTTAAAAAAAAAATATATATACATATTAAATAGTTTGGACTTTTTGGATGTGGCAATATGCGATAAGTTTATTTATTATTTATATATTTTATA